>NW_026940329.1:0-12095 GCF_032062105.1 Saccostrea cuccullata
TAAAGGGTTGGTATATGTAGGACAATAGTTTTGAAATACATGATTTTTTTTCCAGTTTTTATGAGGAATCTTTTTTCTTGGAGCTCGGAGGCAGGATCATTATTTGTTTTTAAGGTAAATTTCCCACGGACCCTGCCTGTTAAAATTACCTTAATATATTCTAGATAGTAGTACTAGAATTATCCTGAAATATTAGAGAGAGAGAGAGAGAGAGAGAGAGAGAGAGAGAGAGAGAGAAAAAAATTCTAATAAGGTCACACACACAATAACGCGACCAGAAGCATGTCTAATTTTAATGTTGACCCAGTAGCTTCCTTGATGACCTTGAATGAGTCTATTATTTTATATGTTCACATTATACAAGTAATCCTAGACGAATCGATAAAACTGTAAAACAATTCAGTGCAATCATATATTTTATAGGTTTTTACCTCAAAATCTGTTCTATTTGTTTTCCTTACTTCATAACCTACTTCAAAACTCATTACAAATTTTGTATCTACTTTTTTTTCGTTTTGCGTGTCGATGAATTACCGTATACCGAATTATTTTAGCGGGTTGCTAATTTTGGCTAATTTGGCGTTTTGATGATATTATCCGCTAAAATTTAAATCGCTAAAATAGTCAGTACTCTTCTTAGTGTCCATCTGCAAAGAGGAGCTGAAACCCTGCGTCCGCTTAAATAAATTACACCAAAATTATTGGCATACCTTTGAGCAAACAAAACGCCAAATTTTACACCCGCCAAGAAAACCCACTGTACGAGAATGGAATAAATGTAATCTGTCATAAGAAAAAAATCTATCAAATTTGGGAAAAATCGAATCAAATCGATCAGGAGAAGGAACATTTTCTCTCATTTTTGTCAGAATTTTTTAGAAAACATTAAAAGAATTTGTAAGCATGAAAGTAATTGAAAAAAAAGATTTTTGGATTTTTTATTCGCTTGAGCATTAAACTCTCGCGTTGCTCTCTGGTAGACCTAAACATGTCAATGACATGCACATATTTTGTTAAAACTACATCCATATAATTGCTTTGGCATTCGCCTTCAGGATTTATAGTTAAAATCATATTTACGTTTTTTTTGATAATTTCATTGATTTTAAAGTGTAAACAAGCGTGAAAATTCTATATTCAAAAACCCCCCGGCGTGGTTTACTAGTGCATTGACAATAGTAATGATATGTTCATTTTTCACATCATCCAGTGACAAAACAGCGCTGCAGAAAACAAAGTAAAATACTGAAATAAACTGGAATTAATATAAAAGAACTGTAAAGATAACGTAGAAAAACCCTCAGAAATCCATAAAAATAGTATAAATTGGTAAAAGAATGAATACGGACAAATATATAGTATAAATTGGTAAAAGAGCGAATACGGACCTTTAAACTTATCAGATCGAGGTCAGATCAGGTGCTATAGAGGAAAACCCTTTCCCCTGTCTTCCGCTAAATCCACTGATTGCACCTTACCATTGTCATGATCGGACAAAGGGAAAAATTCGTTGTACACTACATGTAGTAACGAATTAACCCGCCGTCAAAAGATAGGTAACTATGATTTGTAAATTACATGTTTTATATTTTATCAATTCCCCCTGACCCCACCTCTGATGTTTTGAAGATCCCTTTTTGTTCTGCTCCTATATTTTGTATTTTTTATAGACTTCTGAGCTCAAATACTGTTCGTTAAGCCCCATTTACTAGTATTATATTTTATTCCAATAAAATTATCAACAAAACAGTGTTTGTTATGATATCAAGTTGGTATGTATGCAGTTATAAAAAGAACAGCGACTCTGTATGCAGTTATAACAAAAACACATCTGTATTGACCATTTATATTGATATTCAAGTATACTCAGGACGTCCTTGGTTGGGATCTTTTCTAAATTGAAAATAACAGCTTGATTTTATTTCACTGAGTAAAATGAACAGGTTTCACCGGTACATTTTAATTTTTATTTTCATAAATT
Source organism: Saccostrea cuccullata (assembly GCF_032062105.1). Classification (NCBI taxonomy): domain Eukaryota; kingdom Metazoa; phylum Mollusca; class Bivalvia; order Ostreida; family Ostreidae; genus Saccostrea; species Saccostrea cuccullata. Next base: position 1,982 of record NW_026940329.1, read on the forward strand.
TGGGGTTTTAAGTTAAAAAAACATATACACTGTATAAATTGCTGTCCTTTAAAAAAGGACTGAATATACCATATGCATGTGTTTCTAACCGAAATTTAATTAAAAATTTTTCTAGGTTTAGTGAATATTCAGGTAGGTTTGTTCACAATGATCTGCCTACTTTTGACTAATTGTAGTCTCAAAGCAAAATTGTTAAATTTTATCTCCGATTAGCGACCTTTAGTTTTGTCAGTTTCAAAAATCGGGGTATTTTGATACATGTAGCCCATAATGGCTGGGTTGACATTTTCTGGATTTATGGGGAAGAAATCTGGGGGAAAATGAGATCTATGGTTCACGTGCATCACAGCTCTGTAGCACGCAGATTTTTTGTAACCCCCCCCCCCCCCACACACACATTAAAAGCCGTTGCTATATATATAGACCTCTATAAAAGGTTTGGGTTTCTGTAAAAAAAATATTTTGCGAGCCTTGATGCACAAAACCAATGCCGATGAAACTTGTTCTATCTTTTTAAAAACTACCTAGTCGTTGAATTTTTCATTCAGATTGTTAAGTTACATGTATCTGTTTACTGCAAGTTCTTCCCACTTTTTAAAAATGCTTGTACCATAGAAACAAAGTTTAGTTAAAAGTATATGAATTTTGGATCCGCCAATAAATATGTAAATGCGATATGCGGATTGAAAGCGCGATTCGCAAATGAATGGCATATTCTAAATCGAATAGGGCGAATTATTCTACGGTCAAGTTACCTACGGTGCGAACTCTCCAGCATTCTCGCGCATGCGTAGCCTGTCATTTGCCCATGGCATCCGGTTTAACCTCGCTTATATATTTACTGCGTGGACCTCAGGGTCCACGCAATTAATACGGAAGGTTGCAAAAAACGTAAACATTTTAATATCATGGATGTTTTACAATCTCCTAATTATTTATCTGCGTCATTTGCATAAAAAGAACAGGACCAAAAATATACACCTATTCAGGTTTCCGTTTTTGTTTGTATCATCTGTTCAATACAGTTGTTATCAACCGCAGAAGCGGCCGAACTATTTGTGGTTGTGTTAGAAAGTGCACGGGGGAAATGAGACTTTTTTTTATTAGTTCAATAAAATAATTCTTAAATGATAACAAGTAAAAATCATGAGTAAAATATTTTTAAAAACTCGCTTAAACTAAGTATTAATTGTTGTTATTATAATTCAATTTCACTTCTCATCAGATAATTGATAATTAATGGTTATATAAAAAGAGTTTACAATAGATACTCCCCAGTCTGAGAGTGTGTAAGATATGAAAGGAAATAGTCATGATTTTTCTCGATAATAATGACGTGGTAAAAGTGCATAGTGAATAAAATTTTAATTTTTTTTCAACTAGTAAAAATTGTTTTGAACATGCTCTACAGCTGCAAATGACACCAAGATATTTTTTTTCTACATTTTCATGATTTTGCCGGCAGCATACCCTACTCTGCAGAAACCATGGGCGATTATCAGGTGACCAATGTCCAGGGTATCAGCACGTAGTTCATTTTTTATTTTGATGACAATAAATTCTTATCATTCATCAATCATCATTGCAGGCACGTGGCAACAGGGGACATGGGGGGCTGCCCCCTTCACTTTTTTAAAGCATAATTTTTTAACTATTTAAAATGTTCATTGAAGCCCCCCTTCCCACACACACACACACACACAAACACACATACTTATAGTTACAGCAAGAAGTCAAATACGATTTTCAGGTTTGGAAAACAATTTCCTTTTCTTTCTTTTTTTTTTTCTTTCTTTTTTTTTTTTTTTTGCTTGTCAAGTTTTCTCGAGTAGGATAAAATTTCTCTGGCTGTCCCCCTACTTTGAAAATCGATGCTACGTCCCTGTATTGACATTTTTATACATGGATGAATTTATTATCTATTATAATCTATATAAAAGCAAATGTGGTAAAATGTCTATTTATTTAATTCTTTAATATTATATATATTTTGCTTTGAATACAGCATGAAATAAGAATTTTTCAATTATTTCGCTTTGGAATATCCCTGACGTGATTTCCTTGCATAGACGCTTTTAAAATTGTGAATGAAATTTTTTAAATGCTTAATTTTGTTTGCGGCCGATTTGATCCTTTGCATCAATTTTACTTGTCGTTCTCTTGTAAATCTGAGAACAACTTGAGTTCCTTAATCTTTGAAATTGTCGACAAGTCTTGGTGTGTATTAATAATAATAAAAATATCTAACACCATTCATATAAAATTAGTACGGGAAGATTTTGCCCCTTTACAGAAATTCTTCAAATCCCTGTAAATTATTTCTACACAGAACATCCATGAAACGATATCGCGCATACAAGATTCATCGTTTGGCACTGTACTCACGTGATGAAATATAAAGGAGAGAGAGAGAGAGAGAGAGAGAGAGAGAGAGAAAAAAATTTCTACTAAAGAGAGAAAGTTTTTTTTTTAAATGTAAGCAATATATATATCGTGTTTTCTTTGCACATTGTTTTTATGTCACGCACATGTTATCAGAATTTCGCATGGCGTCAGTGTACACAGGCTCATGTAGATGAAATAAGACAATATCAATCCCATTTTAAATACATTTGATCAGTGCTTACTATCTATTCCAGATATATTACTAAAGTCAGGGTCGCTTCACACAAATGTTCAGATGAAATATAGTTCCATTCATGATAAGTAAATACAACATTACAGCAAATGATTCGGATAATGAAGTGTAAGTAATACGTTCAGGAAACTCTAATTAAGGTTTAATAGTGATCATTTAAAGATCTTTTTTAACCCAATGAAATTCAAATGAAAATATTCATGTTCCTACGCTAGCAGTCTCCTCAATCTTTTTCACAAAAATAAATAGGTCATTCTTCGATTGATAAATCTTTTCACCAATAACATGCATATTACTTTCATGATTATTGCTTGTTAATTAATTGTCGCGTATTTTCTTCTGAGTTAGAATATTTATCATTAATTGTGTGTTTATTTTTTTTTCTCTCTTTTTATTTAAAATATTCAATGGTTATACGACACTTCTCGGCAAAACAAAATTTCTATTCTTATGTCCATATGACATATCCAGGTCAGCTTGAGACAAACGATACCTGACACATCTTTTTCATATTTGGATATTTTACTTGATAAAGACGTTCATGGTAATCTCACAGTGAAGCTCTAAGTTAAACGGGATAACTTTAAATTTACAATCGTCAATTTCCTTACTTATGCAACAATATACCTTCATCACCTACATACGGGGTTTATATCATTCATATGATTCGATACACAAAAGCATGCTCTAAGTATGAAAATTAATTGCTAAAACGATGAAAGATATTGTCAATCAAGTTGAATATCAGCAGTCTAGTTTCAAGTCATAATTTTTTTTCAAGTTCTTTGGTCGATACAATGACCTTGTCAGCTAATACATTTTATCAATATCAGCTGCTGGTTGACGTTTATCATACTAATTGTTAGGCTATTATTTTCACACTGAATTGTCGTCAGATTTTTCCGTTATTTCCCAATCATGACAAGGAGCATATGACGGGTGTGACCGGCCACCAGGGAATTCTTATTCTTCCATGGTACCTGATCCCAGCTCTGATGTTTTGGATGTCCTAGTTTGCTCTGCTCCAATTTTGTGTTGCTGAATTGACTTTTGAGCTTGAATATTGTATGTTATCTCCATATATTTCATTTATAAAGACGTTTCAGAATCCAGTAAAGATATGTGTGGTAATCTAAATTCTTATTGGTTGTCGGTAATAATAAAAATATTATATTCAATGCTGACACATAATTTTAACTTTAAAAGAGATTTATAGGTATAAGTTTAATAAACAACTGTAGGATTAAATTCCAGTTCCTCTGAAATAAATTAATTTTAGAAAATAAATCCTATAAACAAAGACAATTTTTCTAACATTGCCTCCTGTGTTTAAGATTTTATATAAATAAATCTGCATTGTTTTTAAAGATTAGTTTTCACTCATTAACACTCGACAGAGAGGGAGAGAGAGGTATAGTCTTTTCTAAGCCACAGAGTTCAAGAAACAACATTTGGACAAAAGGAGCATTTACCATCAATACTATTGCGGTTTCAGAATATCAAAAGACTTTTGAAATTCAAATAAACTTAGGTTATCGAACAATGATTATTTGACAGTCAATGGAATTTAAACGTGTTTTAAGTTATCAAGGCAGATGAACAGCTGAAATAATGATTCCTACTCTTAAAAACTTAACATAAAATCATTGCAGTACCCATTTCTGAAACGATAATAGATAATGAAACATTTTTAAATCTAAGAACATTTCCAGCTAACATTTGAAATGTGTTTAATTATATAAAATGGCATTAATTGGTTAAGGACAAATTATCAGAAAACAACTGCCAAGACAGAGTTAAACGAATTGTTATTTAAAGATTTGAGGCACATGAATAGACAATGTAATTGTTAACGTATCCTTTAGTTTTCCAGCCATGTGAAACGATTCTTAAGTCTGAGAATGTTCTCCAGACTGAAAATTTTCTCAACTCCCAAATTCTCAGAGTCTGCCGCCGCCATAAAACTTTTGAGTAATAAAAAAATTCTCCAATTCAGTTTTATTCTTAAAAATTTGAGTACACAAAATTGGTTACTTAACTCTATTCTCAACCATCCAAAATGGCTGCTGTGCATAGAAGGAGAAGAAGATTTCGCAGACAAAATGCTTTACCACGACCAAGAGTGTTTAGGGACAGGAGCAACCCATTGGAGACGCTGGAGGAAGAGGAGATTTTTCAGCGCTATCGATTCCGACCCGCTACGATTAACTTTTTAGTCAATGGACTCCATGAGGAACTCAAAACTGACACTAACAGGAACAGTCCAATATCCCCTCTCTTCCAAGTTTTGCTGTTCCTACGTTTTGTGGCGACAGGGGCTCATCTCCGTCTGGTAGGGGACAGTCTCGGAATTTCAGAATCGTCCGTAGGCAGATCTGTCAAAGCAGTTGCCTCAGCTATAGTTGCTGTTTTCGCCAGACTATACATTTCCTTTCCTGTCGGAGAAATGGCAACAAAAGTTAAAGAAGGTTTCAGGAGAATAGCTGGTACGTAAATCAAATGACATGTAAAAACTCATATAGCAGTTTCCTCACTTCAAACGTTAGCGCCACATGCATTTTAATGTTTATCACTTACTTTACTGATAAAGTCCCGTTTCCTGCTGTTAAGTTTCCATGCAACTTCTAACAACACATAAGTTTTATCGCCGAAACTGTAAATGGTGTTGACTGTTTGGTATTTGGGAAAAAAAACAAACAAACCGCTCATTTTACTGCTTTTCTTCCTTATAAGAGTTCCAATTTAAGGGGAATTACTGCATGAGAAAGACGCGCGGATCCATTGGCATGTGTACTCCCAAATACTTCAACATGTTTAATACCAATACGCAAGATAGATCATTTTCTTTTCTTTTTTTCTTATAAATAACATATAATAAAAATGTCTCAAATTTATTTCTTGAAAGAATAAAAATATATCTAAGCCAAAAAAAGCAACAATTAAAATCATTATAATTATTATATCATGATTCAATATTAAAGGAGGTGTAAGGAAATGAGGAAGACATCAAAAGTTGATGTCTAAATTTAAAAATTTTTAAATAATATATGAGAATTGAAAAAAAGAGGAAAAATAAAACAAAAAGCTTTTGATGAAAAATAGGGTGGGGGGTAGTCATTATAATTTTTTTTATTGAGGGGGACACTAGCATTATACATGTAATAGCTATGTTTTCTATAGAATTCTACATGTATTTAATGGCATAATTGCCCCCCTACCCTGGTTCCTACGGCTATGTAATTTATATTTTTGTAATAATTGAAAAAAAAATCACACTGCAATATATGTACAGTGTATATGTTGGACCATGACTTTGTCTTTACAGGTTTTCCAAATGTAATTGGATGTATAGATTGCACCCAGATCAAAATCAGTAGACCAAATGAAAATGAAGCTGACTATGTGAACCGGAAAGGGTTCCACAGTTTGAACATACAGGTAAAACAACAATTTTATTTATTTACTTATGGTGAAAAGTATTTTCATATTCTACATAGCTTGAACGTTCAGGTACTATGTGTGTATTTCACAAAATAAATATTTTGAAATCTCATTCAGTTTCCCTCCTAACATTTTTTAAAGAAATAAATAAAAGCCTGAATAGATATTTTAATTTATGGAATGAAATAACAGGTGTATAATAATGTTATGTTTATTTCAGATGGTATGTGATCCAAATTTCCGAATCACCTCACTCTCTGCCCGATGGCCTGGGTCTTGTCATGATGCCAGAATTTGGAGGACATCTGCTTTATACCAAAAATTTGAAAATGGTACCAGTATTAATAATTTCTTTCAGTACTTCATATTCTCTATATAAATACTACATGACTGTAATATGCATACAAAACCTTCTTTTGCACAGGCCAACTACCAGCAAATTATATGAATTATACCTACAATCACATTTCATTTTAATGCAGGTGATGTTGATGGTATTTTACTTTGAGACTCTGGGTATCCTCTGACGAAATATTTATTAACTCCCTATCTGACACCTCGTGACCCATCTGAGGAGAGATTTAACTCAAGTCTTTGCAGAACCAGGGTTGTGATAGAACAAACTTTTGGCATTCTAAAGAGGAAATTCCAGGCCTTGCATTTTGGTCTCCGGACAACACCTGACCAGGCAGTCACATACATTACAGCATGTAGTATACTTCACAACATTGGCGTGGAGAGAAAGGACACCATGATCAGCAGTGACTGCCGAGATTTGAATATTGCAGAGTGCCAGCATCATGTAATTAATGGTCCTTTGCCACAGGCAAGAAATGATGAAATTGCAAAGAGGATATCTATCACACAAGGGTTCTTCTGAGGTCTTAAATGTTTTGAATAGAAATGTGTCAATATCAAATCTCAAGCAAATTAAAAAAAAAAACTTATACAGTAGTAGTAGAAAACTAGCTATAATAAAATATTTATATCCCCGCTCCAAAGGAGCTTGACATTTTACCACATTCTTTGCAGAAGCATTCCATAACGTACATTCATTTCAACTTCCTGACCAGAGAGATGGTGTCATGAAGAGAGTGGCAAACACCAATGGATTTTTTTTTTATTTTGTCAGTAAGAATGTTGTTCATGACCAATCGACTCGCTCAGATGAGCAATATGGCCCATGGTCCCCTTGTTTAACTAAGAACTACTAAGTCACTAAAAGCTGACTTATGAAAACTCTGTTTTGTTTTGTTGTTTTTTTTGTATTTTTGAAAATTAGCTTTGTATGTAATGAGAAAGAAAATTAGTCAGAAACATTATTTGTTTAATGTTCATAATGATTTCATAATGATTCTTTTAATAAACATGAAAAACTACAGCTCTGCAGAGAGCTCAGTCAAAAAAGAGGGATATGAAGCCTGAATCTCACAAACAAGTTTCTGTTTTTTTAAAAGCAAGACCTCTTTCTTGATTGCAAGGACTTCTCTCTCTTCTTTTATCTTTAAAATTTCTTCTTCTATTCTCTCATTATCTAAATTGTAGTTTTTATCCTCAAGTTCATTTGGTCTTCTTCTTCTTGCTTCACCTGTAAAAAAAATGAAACATCACCACTCTTTATGTGTTGCCTACTTATATTGTGAGCTAAATGTCCCTATTGTAAGAGACTTTGATTTACCTCATTGCCATAAAAATAGTTTGTTCCTTTAATTGAACAAGAGGCCCATGGGCCACATCGCTCACCTGAATAACTTGGGTATCGCAGTTCTTTACCAGATTTCCCCTCTTGTTATACCTATCGTGCCTCCTACCCCCTATCCTTTCATGATTTAAATACTTTAGAATCTACACTACCCCAGAATGCTTCAACATTAGTTTCAGCTTACCTGGCCCAGTGGTTTTTAAGAAGATTCTTAAAAGATTTTTCCTATATTTCTATGTAAAACTTGGATTCCCTATTGTGGCCCACCCTTCCCCCTGGGTCATGATTTTAATAATTTCAAATCTACACTACCCAATGATGCTTCCACATAAGTTTCAGCTTTCCTGTCCCTGTGGTTCTTGAGAATAAGATTTTTTTAATGACCCCACCCTATTTTTGTCTTTTCTTGAATATCTCCCCTTTAAGGACACTTGGCCCTTCATCTTAACAATTTAACTTCCCTTCACCCAGAGATGCTTTGTACCAAGTTTGTTTACAATTGTCTCATTGGTTCTTGAAAAGAAGTTGAAAATGTGAAAAGTTTACAGACGGACGGACAGGCTGACGGACGACGGACAAAATGTGATCAGAAAAGTTCACTTGAGCCTTCTGCTCAGGTGAGCTAAAAAATCAGTTTAGCGTTTTTTCTACCAATTTTCTCTTGCAGATTGAAGAATGGACTTCATTTCTTTTCCATTTGATGAGAGAGAGAGAGGAGAGAGAGAGAGAGAGAGAGAGAGAATAAAGAAATTACATATACATGTAGTAACAAACCTTTGTTGATGCGCAAATAAAATTTTCTAAAAATAACCCCTTTTTAAATTTCAAATATGAATGAAGATTTAAAATGATAATTTTTTTTTTTTTTTTTATAACAAAGATTCTGCTTAAGCCACACAAAAAATGATTGTTTTCCTCAAAAGCTTTGTGTCTGACAATAGTGCTTAACATTATTAAAAATTTTCCTCTGCTTGGTCTTGCTACACTTACAGATCATGCATAGGGAGTAAATTGCTTATCAAATTTATACTAAACTTCTTTGTTTTTAGGGGGCTTTTTTAAGGTCTTCCTTTTCCCAACGGAAACCTTTACTGATTCTGGGTAAAGTTTTTTTTTTTTTTTCTTCTGCTTCCTGACCCAATTTGAGGCCTTATTCGCTCATTTCTCAACGATTTCCTCAAATTTTAGATTTTATAGACGAAAAAAAAACTTACAAAATGATGTCAAAAATTTTTAAAAAAGCCATTTCCTTTTTGGTTATTTCCCTTTTTAAAGGAAAATTTTAGGCTTTCTTTCCAGACAAAGGCTAGAGACGGCTTAAGCTGGAGAAATTTTACTGGTTTTAGATAATGAAGGTTTGAAGTTGTGCACATCGGTTTTTGTTTTTCATTTCTTTTCAAAATGGGGCTTTGGGGTAAAAATTAGAACGTTAAAAAAAAAAATTTCTCATATTTTTCTTTTTATCTTCTAAACTAAAAATATTTTGTTAAAATATATAAACATAAATTTTTTAAAATTTAAAAAATCTTTTTAAATGTTGTTAAAAAAGCTACCCCTAAATTAAAAGGGGTAGAGGGGCCAAAAGTTTTTTTCCCGATATTCAAAAAGTATTGAGAATTTGTTATGCTTCAAAGAAGCAAAGTTGTTTAAAATTCAAGCTCTATCTAATGGGGCGTCAAAATACTCCGGCGACGTCACCCTTTCCGTGAACCGGAAGTAGTGAAAATGCTATTTTTTGCCGTTTTTGTAGGTTTTTTGGGGAACATGTCTCACTGAAGCAAAAATTTAAATTTTCCGTCCGTCGTCGTCACTTCCGGTCAAACCGGAATCAGTACGGCAACGGGATCCGTATTCCCCGTCCCCCCCCCGGTTAAACACAACGCGGTTTTGGCCGGTAGACGGGGGAACCGCTTTCCCCCCGCGGGAAAATTTTCACCTACCTGTCCCGCCGCGGTTAAATCATCGATCAATTACTGACAATTTATCGTAACAAAGGAGTATTTCCCCCCTTGTAATTTGCCCAATTTTTCCCCCTTAACAAAAAAAAAAAAAAAAAAAAAAAAACCATTGTTTTTTAATTAATTTTGCTATAATAGAATTAAAATTTTGAAAAAATAAGTTTTTTTTTTTTCTAAAATTCATATCAATATTTGAAATTAATAGAAAATTTTATTAAATTGTTACGTCTTTGCAATGGTTAATTTTTTGTATTAAAAATTTAAACAAAATTAAATACTAGAAATTTTAAATTGTTTTTTTTTTAAATTTTTATTTTATGCAAACTGTAATAAAAGTTGAACTCAGACTGTTTAAGTTTCGATAAACGATTTTCA
>NW_026940330.1:0-12033 GCF_032062105.1 Saccostrea cuccullata
CCGCAACAATCGAATAATCTATTTATTAAAAGATTATTTAACATGTTCAAATATAATACTTTTCTGAGACTCTATACATTATATTTTCCTAAATGAAATAGTTATAAGCATCTAGTTTTCAATAATTAGAAAATAAAAGATAAGACATATTTTATAATAAGTTGACGTTTTGTTTAAAAGTTCTACGTTTCTGTTGTGAAGGCCACGGTTCTCAAGTTATTTACTTCATTTGTTAATGATTTTTAAGAGACAGATCATAAATATCCTTCGAAATAATGAAAGAAATATTTGGTAAATGGATTTGTTCATTTATGCAGAAAAATTCCATATTTCAGAACACGAGCAGACTGATTATAGTACCAATGAACCACCGTACATCCGGCCAGAAAACCAATTACCTACAACTTCCACGGATTTCAGTCGAATGGAGAGAAACACTCAGTCATCAACAAAATCACAACAAAACTCAAGAAAAAAGCTTCGAAGGTCTCAGACGGTTTTGGATGGAAATGGCCGATTCACCAGGTACTCAGACGATTACAATCATTTAGATTTTCATAAAAAGTTCAAGACACCCCACAGGCTTGACACCAATCAAAACTACAGCAAGTTAAAAATAATGGCACCACATCGATGCGAAAATACCAATCATGAGGACCATGAAGAAGAAAGTAGCTATGTTTCCAGTGTTCTAGAGGACACATTGTTAGTTTCAAGGTCAAACTCAATACAAATAGGACAGGAAGAAATGGATAAACAAAGGGAGCTTGAATGTATTAAAAGTGAGAATGAATCCAGAAGTAATGAAGATCAAAATAATACAGACCTACCAACATACTCTAATGTAGATGAAACTTGTTTTGACACTAGTAAGATTGACATACAGAGTGATTCACTTGATTCTGCAGATTGTAAAATGGATTTGAAAGAAAAAGATTAGATTTTGCCAAGGATAATATGTACAAAAACTGGAACCTTTCAATCATAAATACTTGTACAAGATTTGTACTTTGTTGTTGAAGCAAAAGAATTAATAAATATGAAAATAATCAAATAAAGATCATAAAATGTTAAAAAATAATAAAATCTTAAAACTGCGTTGAGTGTCTAGATAATTTACAAGTATATAAGAAAGCTTAAAAGGATTTCTTTTTTTTACTTTAGGTGGGAATAGTTCCGTGGAGATTTTTCCTTGATAATTATGGTATAATGCATACAGTTTGTCGCTGCAGATGTGATTATTTATTTATAATTTCCAGGAAAGACTTTGTTGATTTCCGAATAGTTGATATCGCACAGCTTTTGTGAAAAAGCTGATTAAAGATATCTAGCAATAAAATGATTCTTAACCCTTTAAGAATTCCGGTATTTTAGACTGTGAACAGATCAGAAGCGATAAAAGGAAAATACTCATGCCTGATCCACCTCGATACACGACGCACTTAAAACAAAAGGGGTCGGGTTGTGATATACTCCATGCTAGGAAAAGCCATCTTTATCCACCCATTCTATTGACAAATGGGCAATTCTTTGATAAGTAACTGTGGAATCATATATACTCGTGTGTTACGCTTGTCCTCGAAGTAAAAACCCAACGAAAAATTGTTTTTTAAATGTATATATTATTATAATTTCTATATTTACGAATTTCCCATGAAATTACTTTCCTACGAACCAAGAAAAGTTTGCTTACCCTCGAACATTGAACACCTTGAATTAAACTGATTCCACGGTAGTTATTTTCATTACAAAAAACTAACCTGTTTCAGGAGATTTAGAAAATAGATGCGTTGATGTGAACATTACTCCATGGAGCTTTTTATTAATCTGGTCGCCTGCGTTGGGCAGTGGTTTAAGCGTCTGCGTTAAAGTCGCGGAGTAAGGAGTTGATCCTTACGTCGAGGGTTTGAATCCCCATGTGGGAGATCGGTCCTTCGAATGAGACCCTATAAACTGATGTCTCCCCTGTCGCAGTTTAGGTATTGACACGAAAAAGATCCCTCAATGCTGAATGATCCTAAGTACCGAGTATAGGACAAATTTGCAGCTCTCCATCGGCAAGTGGTGGCGTATCAATGAGTGAAAAAAATCTCGAGATGGACTCTAATAATAGAGAACACCAAACACTTAACGAACGAATATCTGTTTTACGAACGGTAAAGTTGTTTACTTTGTGATTTCCTGTGTAACTGACGAATCGCACGGACGAATCACACGTATAGAAAAATAAAAATTATTTGTCAATTTGATAAATATAATCGCTTTGGTGTTCCATGTTCCAGTACGATATAAATATATGCATATGTTCAGGTGTGTATTTATTGATTCCTTTTAATTAACTTATAATAAATGAAAATTTATTCATATTACATTAATGCATTGGCAGACCAGAGGGGGGTTCCGGAGGTTTGTACCCCCCTTTCTATTTTTGTACAGAGAGAGAGAGAGAGGTGGGGGGAATAGCTTTTCTGTAATATAGATATTTATACGTCTAATAATCATTTGAAAAATAAAAAAAATCGCTGTCCTTTCTGCTCGCTAAATCTGTAGATTTTCGCGTATTTGCTTTCCTCCGTTTACCTTCATAACCCGTCTAAAGGCTCCAAATATCCACAAGCTATACCATTTTTGGACCTTCTTCAGAAAAATGTTAAAATATTTCTGCGGTATACAGAAGGAGGGGGGTCACTTTTTCTGAGAATAATCTTTTGCTGCAGTTTTAAATCATTATAATATTTTGTTTTGGAATCTCCCTCCACATCTTTTGTTGCCGGAAAATACGCAGATTCAAGATTGAAAGTAATGTACCGAACAGAAAAGTGACACAAAGCCCCCCTCTACCCCCTCCCAAGTTTAAAGTGTGGTGCATAAGTTTTTTGTTTTGTTTTTTTTTTTTTTTGTTTTTTTGTTTTTTTTTTTTTTTTTGCTTGTCAAATGTTTGTGGAGCTCCCCTTTCTTATAAATGAAGCTACGGACTTGAAGTGGCAGTGGTGTGATTTTATGCATAAGTGCTGGGTACACCGACCTGAAACCCCTCTCCTTTTCATAAATTGCTGGATCCGCCCATGTTAAAGGATGACATTTGTTTATTACGTCTTATTAATAATGTCTTATATATGGCACGCCAAATTCACAAAAATGAGATAAACATGGTTTCACAGTCGAAAAATAGGTTAATCGGTTGTATACTATAGTTTACGGACTGTAAACTATAGTTAACAAGATAATCTATGTTTCAGAACCGTAAGCTGTACTTAACTCTGAAAACAATCATTTGCGGTTGCAAAACATAGATTATCTAATAAATACAGTTTCACGATTTGTAAACTATGGTTTACAACTCTTGACTACAGTTAACGATCTGATAAATATAGTTTCAGGATTTGTGAAACTATGATTAACAACCTTTAACTATAGTCCATGATTGTAAATTATAGTTTATAGACGTGAATCTATGTTAAAAGTATGTTTTAAATAACAAAATCTATTGTTAACGTTTTATTACAGACAGATTAACTTAGATTAGTATTCGTAGACTTTAGTTAATAATCGTTAAGTATAGTTTTACAGATCAAAACTATAGTTAACGAATTATTAACTATAGTTTACTGTTGATAAATCTAGTTTATCAACTTTGAAACTATGTTTAGCTTATTTTGTGTGAATTTGGCGTGCCATACTTTTAGGTTGTAACAATTATCAATACGACACTTTCCAAGAGCTGAGCACAATTTAAGTTAAACAATAGATGCAAGTTTTCATCTAGGGTGTCGATATAAGGAAACGGACATAAATATAATAACCCAATATTGGTCGTTCATATCTAACTAGGAATTGAAGAAAATATGTACTACAGTGTAGCAGTTAAACTGTCTAATTATTTATTCAGCGGCGGATAGATAAGACAAAGCCCTGGTGGGGATCCAGAGGCGCGATCCAGGGGGCGAAGCCCCCGGAAACTAAGTAACTCTATACATGTAACAAATTAGAGGTGTTTTCCTATTGATTTTAAGATAATACAAACAAAATTTAAAAAAAAAGTAATGGGGGAGGGGGCGCACGCCCGGCGCTCCATGGATCCGCCTTTGAAATAATTACAAAATAAATATAAAGCGAGTCACCCCTACTAATGTTATTGTGATTTAAATTCAAGACACGTGGTTTAGGTTTACCTATTCAAAGGTCATAGAGTAGAACCGGTTTTATAAATAAAATTGGCAGTAAACAGGAAATTGCTATAGTCTGTTTTTTTTTTTTTGAAAACGTGTCTTGTGAAAAAGTGTTTCCAGACCTTTCTGAAAGACTTTTATGATTTTCAACAGAAATGGGTGGCTAAAAAAAAGGGGGATTTACAATTAGTATATCTTACCATAATTTACTACAAAAATTACAGCTCACTAGCGACCGATACGCTGGTTGAACAGCTGTAGAAGAATGTGTAAGATCATCTACACTGACTGACCCTTGTTTTTGCCTTATATGGCTATTGCTATTAATGCGCATAGAGGATATTACCCACGAGCAACTGACCAATTGTTGATTTAAGACGTTTACGCCAAATACATATTTACATGTTACTTCGAACACGTGGTTCAGGTCAAATTATGATCATGTCAATGGAGTGCAAAATAAAAAAAATGTTCTTATGAACAAAATGCAAACATTAGAAACTATGAAAGATATCACGAGCGTTTTTAATTTGTTGTTAACTAGAAAAAAATATGTTTAATAAAATTAATAGTAGTTAGTGTCAAGTTCAGAACACCAGTACCCCAAGAATAAGGAAAACGAGCAGCTTCTCGTATGCATTTAAATGGACAAAACATTTTTTACATAACTATACTCGTGATCACGTGTGTTGGCCAGGGAATCCACCCGACAATTGTATTCACCGATAGTACAACAAAGAATTTATCAAACGTAAAATTCCTGTAGCATTAGTAGTAACCCATAATGCAATTCTCATTCAGCTGATTTGTCAGTTAAAGTCACATTGGTGCCTCATTTGCTAATCTGACGCTACAAAATATAGTCCCAGTTCCCATGCAAAATATTTGTATAAAAAGAAAATTTAATTCGTGTATAACAGCAGAAAATTGTATCATAGAGAATACTTATAATTTAAATATGAACGAATTCAAGCGAGATCGATTGAAGTACATTTGATATATTTTAGGGTGGTGAAAACTAAAACGCAACATAACTTTTCTGTTTACCATGTCTCCACGTGCTAGTCACTTCCTAGCCACATTTCCGTGAATAATTTATCCTATCTCGCTGTAGTCTCGCTAACTCTCGGCAGAGCCACTTTCAGAGCTACTCTGAACTCATCGGGTTTTATAATTTGCAGAACACCGAAAAATAAAAGGTTCCGAACACATTAGTAGGGGTGGAGTGATGGTATGTATAAACTAGTAATACGGTTAATATCGTCGAGATACGTTCGTTTGTTGCGTGTTTGGTGTTCTCTAATAAACGAAATGGAGCAATTAAAGCGGGGATATTAGTTTGATTACATTCTAACCTTCAATGAAAGAACACATTTGCAGGCGTACCGAAATGTTTATAAAGTTGTTGATGTTATTATTAGTTTTAAGCGACATGTTTTTCCGGCCTAACAGAAAAAAAAAAAACTATTGGATATATTAACACTAGTTCCAGGAAAAAAACAAACCAACAATTGAAAACTTTGTTCTCCTCTATGAACGTATTAAATACATGAAAAAGGAAATTAATACGTACATAATTGAAGTACATTTGATATATTTTAGGGTGGTGAAAACTAAAACGCAACATAACTTTGATCCTGATTATGACAATGAGCACACGGCGGGTGTGACCGGTCAGCAGGGGATGCTCACTCCTCCATGGCACCTGATCCCACCTCTGATGTTTCGGAGGTCCGTGTTTGCTCTGCTCTTGTTTTGTATATTTGTTTAATGGACGTTGAGATTGAATACTGTTCGTTATTTCCATATCCTTATACAGATCACAGGGAGATGAGGTCAAATGTCTTTGTAACCTTCATGTTTACAACGACAGATTCAAGATGGCATTCTTTTGTGGCTATTTAATTTATATCTTAATGTTTAGTCTCCAAGCACAGATACCAAAGCAAAAGCTCTGCAGAGATACGTAAGTAGCAGCAATATTTTAATGAAATATTTTTCTCTGCTGAAGTTTTGTTAAACTTTTGTATGTTATCCACAGTAAACTACCGTCATCCGCCTAATTAATATGTTCTTCTGAATGACCTATGAAGGTACTCAATCGAAAAACAAATTACTTTGCTTGTATCCCAACAATGTGCAAATGGAGTTTACACACCATACAAAATATACTGAAATCTTTGATTGAAGTTTTTTTCGATGCATTAAGAAATTCAGAACACCATATCCCCTAAAATGGTAAAATTATTATATTATAAAACTCCACACTTTTTCATCCGCGATATAAACTCCGCATAACTGTCCCTTTTTAATAAAAATGAAAATATAACCAAGAAACTGTAGCATATGTATGAAAGAATTCTTCATTTTAAAAACAAACTTTCTAATTCCTTTCATCATCAACATAATAAAATATGATATGTACAATGGTATAATTATGTTTTTATATTTTCTACTGAAAGAATGTACGAAATTTAAATTGCATGAATTGAAATTGGAAAATGACACCGATTATCATATTGTATATTTTGATATCTGTAGCAATTGAGTATTTCAACTGTATTTTTCTTTAACTATTACATTGAAAGATTCTTTTTCAAGTCAAAAATAAGGAGAAATATCCAAAATTTGTTTTCTGTCCATGTATAAAATGTTTTCAAGGAAATAAATTTCCGCATTTTTATTTCATTTTACTCGGTCACAGATTTTTTAAAATCGGAGAATAATTGATATAAAATGATTATCTTTAAGGATATCCGATCCTCAGCCAGGAAGGATAACTCCAAAAATTAATATTTAATTTGAAATGCATCATAATGAAGCTTGAAAATGAAAGTTTTTCATGCAACAATTTTCATTTTATTCATCTTTATAAGATTCAAGGTCTTTGGAAGACTTAGAAAAGGTTTTATAAAAGTTGACATTTGTACCCTATAAAAGGAGAAAAAATTAATACAGTTTTAGAGAAATCAGATTTTCTTGAATCCAACTCTAGATACCAATGCTTATTAGCATGATATGAAACGAGAAGTTATTTGTGGTGTCTTGCAATGATAGCAAAAACCTTTTACACTATGTATTATAGAATACATGACGGAAATAGAAGACAAAATATACAAAATAAGCATAAAAATCATGACAATTTCTCTGAATGCCTGGATACCTATCGTTTTTTAACCTAAAATATATTTCTTAATCAATAAAGCAATTAGAAAATGTATTACTGATATTCCAATTCGCTTTTTCTGCAAAAATATTGGAGATTTGACAATTTTCACTATATAATATGATTAACTTTAATCTTCAACTTGAAAGAAATACTGTGGATAAATTAACATAACTTTGTGGATTCCGAGATACTTTTATGGGTATTTTTGATTACTTAACTGCTTATTTTATAAACCTGAGGATCGGACTACCTTAAATATTATTTTTCTTCTTCTAGACATACAGGGAAAATGAGATGCTGTGCAGATTACAGAAATGTATCCGGCATTTGTGAACGTACGTAATTTATATATCAGTGTATTTTGTTTATACATAGACCTTGTACTGCAGCAACTACTTAATGCTTGTAAAAAGAATATTATTTATTATATGAAGTGATAAGAAAGAAAACTGTCAAGGTAAAATGAAAAAAAAATTAACCTCTTGGACGTTATTATATTTCGAGTTTACTAATGTAAATGAGTACTTTTATATGTTTCCAGTACCATGTGTAACATGTCTGATCAAAAAAGTTGAGAATTTTTTTTTTTGATGGGGAGTTGGGGGGAGTTAGAAAAGTATTGGTTGCATTGGTAAACATATTTTAGGTTAAAATGGCATTAAAAAATGAAAAACTTCTAAAATGAGGCACTCTATTGACAAACAGGTTGGTAAAACAGAAATATAAATCATTTCCTTTGAAGCAAACATTTTGCGAGTTTGTGATCGATATAATGATCTTGTCAGCAAATTCAATCTATCATTATGTAAAATGCCGACAGACCTTTTTTTATACCAATTGTTGGGCCAACATTTACAGATTGAATTGTCGAGAAATTTTCCGTTGTTTCCAGATCATGACAAGGAGCACACCTTGTGTGTGACCGGTCGACAGAGTATGCGCACTCCTAAATCTCAGGACCTTATACCATCTCTAATGTTTAAACTTTCTTATTTGCTATGCCAAAATTTGTATTGTTTAATCGACTTCGTTATGGATATTCGTTATAACCATATATTTCATTGAACGTGAATAATAATATAACAATCATATGTCAACAATATTCAATATGTTTTTATTGCTTTTTGTAAATGTCATTAAATTTTATGTCTAATTTCTCTTTCATTTTATAGCATGCTATGGATCGTTTGGTATTGATTGTGCTAGTCCTTGTCTTGATGGGTTCTATGGTCACGGTGTAAGACGGAATGTAATTGTTCGTGCTTCCAGTGGTGCGACCGGGTTATTGGATGTGTTGGTATGCTTCGAGATCTAAATATCTTCTATCTGCATTTAAAGTCTTTGTGAAATTTTTAAAAAAAATCTATTTTCAAACATCCTTATATTTCTTTACTATTATTTTTTCTATTACTGTTTATCAATGACAATGTAGCTCAATTGGCTTCCTGTTCAATAGCTTCCTGGGTGGAATGCTGTGGGTTTAATTTGCACCTCTGTTACAATAAGCTAAGATGGGTAGTAAGTACACCCCTTCGTTAAACATTCGGTATTTCCAAAGATAATTGATAGTCTTTTGATGAGATTTTAAGAAGCAAGTCTCCTTTTTGCGTGAATTGTTTGCATGGTAAACATCCTTTATGGATCAAAAATCTGCATTATTTGTCGTTGATCATCTGCAATCTTATTTTGTTGAAAACGTTCTAATATTACACACGGGTAACATGAGAAAATTGGTGTTCATATTTAAAGACACATAAGTTGACATGGACAATACCTATATAGTACTTTGAAAGCAGGATTTCCACCTATCGGTAAAAGTTACATGTTCTTGTAAATTGATGAAGATTATAATTATTATACAAAGTCAATACAATAGTGGTCGTTGCCTGAAAGATCAAGCAAAGATTATTTGCAAATTAAAATAAGCTGTTTAGAACAATGCAAACAATCATGGAATACGTGGAGATAAAGAACAGTGTTCGAGCTTAAAAGTCCCTGAAACCTTAAAAAAAATAGGATCGACGCAAACACGGACGTCTTGTGCTTTTATAGAGAATTTTTGTCAGTTATTGCCTAAATGCATCATAATAGTCCAAGAAGAAGATATATTTATTCCAGAGGGAAGGTGAATGGCCCCAGATCAATCTGCCAATTTATGGTATAAAAGATACCACAGAGTCTGACGCAGCTGTTTCATATTTGAATATTTAATTTGAAAAAGGCGTTCATGATAATCTAACAACCAAGCTCTAAACGTGATGACTTTAACTTTTCTATCGTCAACTTCCCTAACTTATGCAGCAATATACCTTCATCACCTGCATATGGAATTTATATATCTCGATACCCAAACTCATGTCCCCTGCGAGGTGAAATTCATAATTTCAGGAACTTTTATGAATCGTTCATGAACATTCATGATGTGTTCATGACTGGTTCATAAAGATGGTTCATGAACTTTATTCATGAATATATTCATAAAATGTAGTTCATGAACAAATGATGAATATATATGGATATTGGTAATTTTCATTTTAAAGACAGAAAAAATGTAGAGTTCAAGGTATTATGAATGTTCATGAATTTTCATGAAGACTAAAATAATTGACAAAAATGATTGACAGAAAACACTCAATACTCTCATAATACAACTTTTGCATGCAGATGCAATTGTTGAACATGCCCCTGGTATAATTTATAGTTACTAACATTCTTTCACCATCTGAAAAAATAAATCATGAAATCTCTAAACATTTCGTGTTTTTATTTGATTTTAATTAAACAAACAGTGCATCACCATTGACAGCATTTTTTTTTCAAATTCATTACTTGTGTTTCTTCATAATTTAAATTAAACAGTTATATTCATCATAATGTGCTTTAATTAATGTCGTTTTTCATCACACAACTTTGTTCGACCGAATTTTCTCTAACGTCAAACTTTAAACAAGTTGTTGGAAAATGAAACATTCTGGAAAATGAACTTTGTGAGCTTCGTAAAAACGTTTATATATCGTCCGACCAAATATTTTAGTCCCTACGACATCTCGCTGAGATTAGTCATAGGGGGCCGCCATACTTGCTATACGAAACTAAAAGTCAATACAAGTATAATTTATAACGTAAAAAATTCGAATTCTATATTGATAAAACTTATTTTGATATAAAAAATTGTATTTTCAGTGAAAAATTATTCAGATAGGTTTGTAATTTTTTTTAAACAGAAATCTTGGAAATTCGAAACTAACGTATTTCTTAGCTCTACCGTACATTTTTGAATAGGCGCAGACTTGAAAACGCGCGAGACGTTGGAAGTGGGAATTTGTAGAGTGGTAGAATCAGTATTTGTGATCTATTATTTGCATAATTTTATTTCGATCGGGTTCAATATTCTGTTTATACTAATTATGATAGTCATGCGGTTTGCCTGGCGTTTTGGCTGTTAAGTTTGGTGATGTTGGCCTCCCTAAGGAGTAAGTTTTATATTGTTTTACTTGAATTTATATCTAACTTGATCATCTGTATCTAACAGTATTATGCAATATATTTTATCATGTTTAAATTCTGCAACTACAATGTTTTGTAAAACCGCGCATTTCCAGCATGCGATAGGCATAGGCCAGTTCAGCTCACATGTTAAAGTTACGCATTTAATTTTGTATGATTGCTTATGATTTTGATATTTTATCAAATTCTTATTATGCTTTTGTAATTTGTAGTTCCTCTCACAAGGTGTATCCAATAAACAGTACAGTCACTGATCTTTGTCAACTTTTTAAGAAAATAACAGAATATGAAGAAGGAAGACTATATATAGGATCGATCTACTTCATAACTGGTGAGTGACAAAAAATGGAGGCAATCACTGAGTCAGAAATCTGTCTGTGAATGTTACTGTCTATTTGTAATATAACTACATGTAATTAAAGCACATTATGATAAATTAATATGTCTCTTTTTTTAATGCAATTTTTGTCTAACTTTGCTTTGAGTTTGGATCCAACCATATAACATACATTAACTAGTGCTAATTGTAACGGGACCGTTACAGATGTTCCCCAAACGCTCCCCAACTCCTTTTTGTGCCATATTCCCTGTAAGCTTCATTAAATAAGACAAACTCTGTGCATTTTTGACTTTAACAACGTTTTCTCAGAAGGATACCAATTATATTCAAATTTTAGCATTGCATCCGTGCGCATGTGCGTGAATGCATGTGCGTTATGATCATATCAACTTGTCTACACTATCTACATATTTTAATATACAATATATATTAAAGCATTCAGTCCAAAAGTATGAAAAATCACTCTTTCAAGTGTATTTTTCATTTCACTCGTTCCAAATGCACGCACGTGCGTGCACGTGCATGATGACCAGACCTTCTTGTAGGAGTCCCTTACATCTATCTATATTCTAAATCCCATCCTGTTTGGTTGAAAAACAAGGGAGTTATAGGCATTTCAAGTTTAAGCCAATCAGATTGCAGCACACGTGCATGCGCGTGATTTCATGATTTTTTTCTATATCATATTGTAGGATATCTTAATGCATGACAATGTTTTAAATTTCAAAGCATTTCGTCAAAAAACAAAGTAGATATAGCCATTTAAAATTTCAGCCAATCAGATTGCAGCACGCGGGCATGCGCATGTTTCATAAAATTCTTATATATCATGCTGTAGATCTTCATAA
>NW_026940331.1:0-11979 GCF_032062105.1 Saccostrea cuccullata
TAATGCTCTTACCAAAGCCCGTTGGTAAAACAGCCAATGTGTCATTCCCCTCGTAAACAGACCTTAACGTCTCTATCTGTTTATCTTTAAGTTCAAACTCAATGCCCAGACAATCTTTCGCATACTTCATACAATCTAAAAAACAAACGTTTTCGGCCATCTTCAAGCATGTGGAAAAATGAGTGAGAAGGCACTTCCGGCGGAGAAATGTAGCGATCTGTTGCGTATTCCTCCACCTATCACATCCGAGGTTTGAATGGAGCGAAGCGGAGTCAGCCGAGGATTGCCGATTGTAGACGCATCACATGCCACGTGCAGTTTGACGTTCGAGCCCGATTTAAATTCTAACAAAATAAACAATAACGGTCGCACCGTCAACATATTATGTACCTCTTACGTAACTTCATTAACATTCTTCTAATAGATTCATTGACTTGTTTATACCTGTATTGTTTTCATATTATACAAAACAATGTCAGACATGAATTCCGGAATTAATCATTCTCTCGAGATCGGCCCTTCAATTTTTATGCCTTTGTCACTTCTTGTGCTTATGCAACCGCGATTTTTGAGTCTACACTCGACTACAGAGCGTTCTTCTAAACATTCAAAGCCCAGTTAAAAGTTTTACAGGTAATTATAATGTAGGATTTTTATGTTGAAAGGGTCTTATATATTGTGGAGGAAACTTTCCATAAAAAATCTTCAATTGTTTTAACTGTAGCACTTTGTGTGGCTTCTTACACAGCTGTATTTTTACATAATGATAATCGTGATAATCGACAGTGGGCGTGCTTGATTGGTAGCTTGTTTAAATTTAATATTGTTCTCAAAATATTATTCAAATCATGTTAATTGTTAAGTTCACCTACGAGTTGCACACAGCAAACATCATGATATTCTTTTCTTCACAGCATTCACTAGCTGCAGATCTGTAGCTCTCCAAAAAAATATATTGATAGGCTGGAGAGCTACAGTGCCACCCATTGAATAAACTGTATATTTATTGCTAGCTGCAGATTTGTAGCTCTCCAAAAAGAATTGATAGACCGGAGAGCTACAGAGCCACCCATTCATTGATAAAACTGTATATTGCCCACAAAAAAAAAATGCGCTCGGTCCTCAATTTATTTCTCCATCTTTTTAAAGCTGTAATCTCAAAACATTACTAACCGTTTGTTCCTAACATATTCTTTGACTCTTTCCACAATAAAATATTCCTCATAATTGTTGTTATTAGTCCTCCTGGTCCTGATATTGCAATCATCGGACATTTAGCTTATTTATACTGCCATTTTGGTTTCAAAGATAATTCGGTCCAATATGCTTCGTTCAGATGTCAACTATGAGAGAACTTGATAGAGGAGAGAGTAATTTTTTGAAATCTTCCATTTTTTTGCAATGGAGATAAGAATTTGGAAAAATTAATCAAGAATCGAGCGCACATTTTTGTGCGCAATAAATATACAGTTTTTTCAATGGGTGGCACTGTAGCTCTCCGGTCTATCAAAAATTTTTTTCGGAGAGCTACAGATCTGCAGCTAATTTATTGCGCACAAAAAAAGTGTGCTCGGTTTTCAGTTTATTTCTCCGTGTTCTTAAAACTGTAATCTCAAAATATTACTAACCGTGTGTTCCTAAGATATTCTTTTGCTGTATCCACAACCAAACATTTCTCAAAATTGTTGTTTATAGTCCTCCTGACCCTGCTATTGTAATCATCAAACACTTCGCTGATCTATACTGCCATTTTGGTTTCAAAGATAATTCGGTCCAATATGCTTCGTTCAGATGTCAACTACAAGAGTACTTGATTGAGGATAAAGGATTTTTTAAAATGTATCCTTTTTTGCAATTCATTTATTGAGGTAGGAAATTGGAAGAATTAATGAAGAACCCAGTGCACTTTTTTTCCTCAATAAATATACAGTTTTTTCAATGGATGGCACTGTAGCTCTCCAGTCTATCAAAATATTTTTTCGGAGAGCTACAGATCTGCAGCTAAGCATTCACTTGCACTTTCTTCCTCCATTGCGTCTTACAATAAATCATTTAATAAGAAGAAATTCTTTATTTGTTGAGCTACAGCCATATTGTGAACTAATTTCAATTCCAGTTTTACATGATTTATAGAATTTTTGGAACTCTCGGAATTGAAATCTGACTTTACAATCAAGCACACCCAATATCATTACAGTACCTTGTAAATTAGTTTATCAACATGCTATGATCTTTGTATGTGTTTCAGTTAATTTATGCATCCATGTGATGATAAACAATGTACAGTATAATCAGGAACTAGTTTAGTATTTTCATTTTTGTTCTAAATGAGTAAATCTCAGCGACAGAGTCCCTACGACATCTCGCTGAAATTATATTTGTTTGTGATATAATACTTCTTACAATGATCCCTTTTGTTAATAAAGCAGTAAACATGCCCAAAAGAAAGGCATCTTCAGACGATGGGAAGTCACAGAGTAAAGTCTCCAAGAAAAAGAAATCAATATCAGATGATGAAGAAGACACAAAAGGCAGCAAGCATAAAAAATCGTACCCAAAACTAGTGGACCCAGCAACAAACAAAGAAACTGTAAGTAGTGTGGTATCAGGTCTGTTAACCCTATCTACCTGTTCGCATGAATCTGTTTTGCCATACATGTAATATACATGTACAATCAAGTAGCATAAAGTTAAAGTAGAATATTTTTCCTTAATTTACAATTACTGACATGTATGATATTGGCAGGTAGGTTAAGGTTACAACCAAATATTCTACTTGCCTATATGATATGACGTCATAGCAAGCTATATGGCGTGAAGTTTAGAGATAACAATTTCTTATAATCGATATCTAAGATTGATTTGAGGTCGTAAAACTTAATCAAAATATGCAGAGGCATAATACAAACAGAATTTTGTCGTTTCTGGGTCTCTGTAGTTATCACAGGGGTTAAATACCAAACCCGTGACGTCATAACTGTTGATCATGCTGTAGCAGAGTGAAAGTGAAACGTAGCGAGAATTCATGTAAACAAACACAAGAAATTGGAGTTTGAAAGCATTTAGAATTAATATCATGTGTGATTCATGTGGGAATAAAGCTTATGAATAAGGTATTGTAATATACTTCAACAATTTCTTAGTAAAATTAAAGCAGGGAGTGTGTTTACTTGCCGATCAGCCTTTCCTCTGTCGTTCATAACAAATAAGATGCAAAAGTTCAACACTACGCCGCACACTTTGAAACTAAATTTTTGTTTCTATCTAAAGTTCTTATTCTATTGTTTTTGGAAAGTGCTGCTAGAATAGTATGGTTTACGGGAATTAATGCATTTTTTTCGATGTTATGAACAGAATGTAAAAATTTTGGGAAGGTTTCGTCAGAAAGTGTTGAATAATTATTTCTTGGATAGGACAATAAGATTCTAGCAGCACTTTTCATGGTACAGAGATGTTTTTACATAATTATTATTTAAGGAATGACTCTAATTCTTGGCCAAATTATCGAGTATAATATGGTTTGGGTCAGTATACGCTTTATAATCCGCGAAACGGATTATAAAAATAGCGTAAACTGACCCAAACCATATTATACTCGATAATTTGGCCAAGAATTAGAGTCATTCCTTATAATTTAATTTTAAAATAATTAAATAACTGGGGGATGCAAAATTGTGTTGTTTTTATGAGTTCAAATTTATCGCGCAATAATACAACCGTAGTAACGGAAGTGATGGGAAGCTAGGGGAGGTAAAAACTGATACATAGATCTAGCAGCCATGATGCTTGTTTACATGAGGTAAGATCGAGCAACTGTTTGAAGTTAAAGGTACAATCATTAAATCTGAAATTTTCCATGAATCCCAAGGACTGAAAATGAGGGGATTGCTGGATACAGATGATTCAGCTGGTTGTCAAGGGGGTGTGTCCCCATACCAAACCAGATTATACAAAATGTTATGCGTTCCTTTTTGGAAATCAACCAATGAGAGGCAAGAATACAAGCAAAATTAAATTATTACAAATTGAAATTAATTATCCCCGGGGTAGTGTTGAACTTTTCACTTTTTCGTTAAGGCATACTTTCTAATAATAGACGTTACGTGGTGACGTCTTGGTGAAGTGCTTCATGTAGTCTATGTCCCATTTAAGTCTATAGGATGCATAATTATAACAAATGTTTTATGCTTGACTTTTCCGATTTATTAGTGTTACATAATTATAAAAAAGTCTTAATTCGCCAAATTCTGGTCCATGTGCTGCCTTAACATACCCGCGTTAAAACAAAATCTTATTAATTTATTTTAGTAATTTATTTATTAATAATAAATTCTTTGTATTGTATTTTTGAAAACAAGAAATTAAAAGAAAAAGAGTTTCTTTGTTTTTCTTCCTATTACATATTGTAAATGCTGTCTGGTAAATGATTACTTAAAAATTAAAATGCATCACAAAAATGCAGTTTCATTTCTCCTGTGCACACAGTGTGCTACTATTAAAAATAAATGGGCAATATGTACTGTACAACATTCTAATCTTAAAACCATGTCATTTACATATTGTCTTATTTTATTATGATACGGAAAAAAAGACATTTTAATTTATACTATATAGATATATTAATTAAATAAATTGTTTTTTTTTTATCAACAGACAGGAGAAATTAAATACACAGCAAAGGAACCAACACGGAACAAGAAAGGAGAAATTGTTTTTCATGAACATGATTGCCTTGGCACTCTGTCCAGATCGTCCAGCTCGACCTACTTCTTGGAAGTACTTTTCTAAGGTGGTTGGGGGACGGAAGTGAATGATCTGTGAGATTGAAGGGGCATTCAATCCCATTCCCAAGGCTACACTGGCGAAGACTAGTCGTAGTTTAGGCTGTGGTTTAGAAAGCTCGGAGACAATTTGCAACTTCATTTTCTCAGAGTAGTCTTTATGATATTGCCCAAAAATACGATTCTCTGGAACTCCTTCCTGTGGTATGTAGGCCCTGGGTCCAAGCTTCTGTTCTGTGTACACATATGCATACCCTATGGCCTCCAAATTGTTGCAATAGGCAATGGTAACAGGATATCTGTCAAGCTTGTCACTGAGTTCTGATACTATCTCAGCCAGAATGTTGTCAAATTTTTCAAATTTACGAATGTTTGGCAGACGGCTTCGGATCTCGAGGTAGATGTTTGGCCTGTCTGGATTTGCAATAACAAACTGTGTGTCTCGGTATTGTAATACTTCAGAAAGCCTTGCAATGTCTGATTTGGTAGCTGTGGCAGTAAGGGCTAAATGAGGCACATCAGGGAAAAGGCAGGTCAAATTGCCCAGTTTATCAAAAGAATTTCTGAACTCTTTTCCCCTAAAAACATAAATATATTTTCCATAAATAAAACTGGATAAAATTGCATATATAATAAGAACTGTCAAAAGGGTTTTTCAGTTGTACCAAGTCACTAATACCAGTATTGCTGTGTACATTTTGAGTGACCTTGGATTTGCACAAATGATCAAGGTCATGACACATCCTCATGAGCAATCGTTTTGTGAAGTAGTAGATTCAAGTTCTTTCATGAGGAATATATATGAATTATTAACATCTTTTCAGAGACCTTGAACTTGCACATGTGACCTTTTGTCAAGGTCATGACATGCCTTTAGGTCATAAGCAATCTTTGTAATATGGGAACTTGTGAAGTTTATACAAAAAGAAAGATGTGGACTGGACACAAATTATTGAGTTTTTTTTTTAAGTGACCTTGAACTTGCCCAATTAACCTTGGTCAAGGTCATGTTTATGTCATGAGCAATCTTTGTGAATTAGCAGACTCTAATGTTCCTCGATAAGAAAGATATTGATTGAACATGTTCAAGTTAAAGCAATACTCTTCAGCTGACTATGGATGCAGTGAACTTTGATTTTAAGGCTATTTGGTGTGATATAGAAAAACATACTGTAAAGCAGAAAATTATGTTGAGGATTTAGATTTGTTTATTTCGTTGTTAACAATCATCAATGAATTAAATTCCCAAGCAAAATTTTCATATGACAATATATTGAAAAGGAATATTTCCAAAATATTCAAGTCTTATCCCCACAAATATTTGTGCATTTAATGATTTATATCAGAGCAGATAACTGTGCAACAATATATTACATACATAAGTATACATACGTCAAGGCGGGGCCACTAAGCAATTTGCCCACTTTGCAACCAGCAACTTGCCTTTGAAAGCTTAGGGAAGGAATCGAACCTTCGTACCTTGACGAATGTTTTACTTCATATATCATACGTAATATATAAATTAAAATAAACAATGCTTTCATTACAATGCAATTTTTTTAAGTGTCTTTCTAAACTGTGTCTTTCCGTTAAAAAAATTCACTATAGAAGAACTGTATGAGTAAATAAATCTAAGGTTCAAAAAACAAATTTGGAATAAAAGGTAAAGATAGGGGGTAAAATTAGAGTAAATCTGACAAGAAACACATTTTTTAAGTCCTGATGTTTGCTTACCATTCAGAAATCATGTGAACCTCATCCACAACAATGGCGCACACTCTTTCTTGGAACACAGTACTTCGTAAAACTTTTCCAAAGTCCTTTTTATCTACTAAAGTCTCTGGATGGGCATATATAAGACAAAAGTTACCCTTCTTCACATCCTGCAATGGGGCACTAGATATTACTACTTCCTCTATATCAGTGTCCGAGTCTTCATCCTGAAAACTTTTTTGATATCTATATAATAAATATATTGACCATACCTGCCCCTATAAAAAATTTCTTCAATTTACTTCGATCAATATACATTAGCCAAATGATGTTTAATAATAATATAATAAAGTCAAAAACATTTGTACTTCCAATTATGCAATTTATCACTCAAGCCAATTGATAGATCCAATATGAAAACGAAAAAATTAAACAGTTATTTGTTATAAATAGGAGCAGTGCATGTATTTCTCAAACGGTACCTTCACATCTGTTCCTGCTGTATTAAACAATAAAGAACACACAGCGCACAGATTCAAGCTTATATGTATTTAAATTTAAATTTCACACTTAAAAGAACTACATTGCTCGTTAAAATTAAGAAACTATAACTAGGAAATGGTGTTTCATAGGTCAATATTGGTAAGATTTCACTTGTAACATTTTGTAAATGCACATACCTTTTACCATCAACGAAGGTTTTCACACCTGTACCTTCGATATTAAGAAAGCAGGCAGGTATTCCACGCTTGGTAAGAGACTGCACCTGGTCCTGCATTATCGAATTCAAAGGTGTAACAATAATGGTTATCATAGGCTGGCGACGGCCGAATTTCCTCTGGAACATGAATGGTAGCAGCTGAAAGATAATGCTCTTACCAAAGCCCGTTGGTAAAACAGCCAATGTGTCATTCCCCTCGTAAACAGACCTTAACGTCTCTATCTGTTTATCTTTAAGTTCAAACTCAATGCCCAGACAATCTTTCGCATACTTCATACAATCTAAAAAACAAACGTTTTCGGCCATCTTCAAGCATGTGGAAAAATGAGTGAGAAGGCACTTCCGGCGGAGAAATGTAGCGATCTGTTGCGTATTCCTCCACCTATCACATCCGAGGTTTGAATGGAGCGAAGCGGAGTCAGCCGAGGATTGCCGATTGTAGACGCATCACATGCCACGTGCAGTTTGACGTTCGAGCCCGATTTAAATTCTAACAAAATAAACAATAACGGTCGCACCGTCAACATATTATGTACCTCTTACGTAACTTCATTAACATTCTTCTAATAGATTCATTGACTTGTTTATACCTGTATTGTTTTCATATTATACAAAACAATGTCAGACATGAATTCCGGAATTAATCATTCTCTCGAGATCGGCCCTTCAATTCTTATGCCTTTGTCACTTCTTGTGCTTATGCAACCGCGATTTTTGAGTCTACACTCGACTACAGAGCGTTCTTCTAAACATTCAAAGCCCAGTTAAAAGTTTTACAGGTAATTATAATGTAGGATTTTTATGTTGAAAGGGTCTTATATATTGTGGAGGAAACTTTCCATAAAAAATCTTCAATTGTTTTAACTGTAGCACTTTGTGTGGCTTCTTACACAGCTGTATTTTTACATAATGATAATCGTGATAATCGACAGTGGGCGTGCTTGATTGGTAGCTTGTTTAAATTTAATATTGTTCTCAAAATATTATTCAAATCATGTTAATTGTTAAGTTCACCTACGAGTTGCACACAGCAAACATCATGATATTCTTTTCTTCACAGCATTCACTAGCTGCAGATCTGTAGCTCTCCAAAAAAATATATTGATAGGCTGGAGAGCTACAGTGCCACCCATTGAATAAACTGTATATTTATTGCTAGCTGCAGATTTGTAGCTCTCCAAAAAGAATTGATAGACCGGAGAGCTACAGAGCCACCCATTCATTGATAAAACTGTATATTGCCCACAAAAAAAAAATGCGCTCGGTCCTCAATTTATTTCTCCATCTTTTTAAAGCTGTAATCTCAAAACATTACTAACCGTTTGTTCCTAACATATTCTTTGACTCTTTCCACAATAAAATATTCCTCATAATTGTTGTTATTAGTCCTCCTGGTCCTGATATTGCAATCATCGGACATTTAGCTTATTTATACTGCCATTTTGGTTTCAAAGATAATTCGGTCCAATATGCTTCGTTCAGATGTCAACTATGAGAGAACTTGATAGAGGAGAGAGTAATTTTTTGAAATCTTCCATTTTTTTGCAATGGAGATAAGAATTTGGAAAAATTAATCAAGAATCGAGCGCACATTTTAGTGCGCAATAAATATACAGTTTTTTCAATGGGTGGCACTGTAGCTCTCCGGTCTATCAAAAATTTTTTTCGGAGAGCTACAGATCTGCAGCTAATTTATTGCGCACAAAAAAAGTGTGCTCGGTTTTCAGTTTATTTCTCCGTGTTCTTAAAACTGTAATCTCAAAATATTACTAACCGTGTGTTCCTAAGATATTCTTTTGCTGTATCCACAACCAAACATTTCTCAAAATTGTTGTTTATAGTCCTCCTGACCCTGCTATTGTAATCATCAAACACTTCGCTGATCTATACTGCCATTTTGGTTTCAAAGATAATTCGGTCCAATATGCTTCGTTCAGATGTCAACTACAAGAGTACTTGATTGAGGATAAAGGATTTTTTAAAATGTATCCTTTTTTGCAATTCATTTATTGAGGTAGGAAATTGGAAGAATTAATGAAGAACCCAGTGCACTTTTTTTCCTCAATAAATATACAGTTTTTTCAATGGATGGCACTGTAGCTCTCCAGTCTATCAAAATATTTTTTCGGAGAGCTACAGATCTGCAGCTAAGCATTCACTTGCACTTTCTTCCTCCATTGCGTCTTACAATAAATCATTTAATAAGAAGAAATTCTTTATTTGTTGAGCTACAGCCATATTGTGAACTAATTTCAATTCCAGTTTTACATGATTTATAGAATTTTTGGAACTCTCGGAATTGAAATCTGACTTTACAATCAAGCACACCCAATATCATTACAGTACCTTGTAAATTAGTTTATCAACATGCTATGATCTTTGTATGTGTTTCAGTTAATTTATGCATCCATGTGATGATAAACAATGTACAGTATAATCAGGAACTAGTTTAGTATTTTCATTTTTGTTCTAAATGAGTAAATCTCAGCGACAGAGTCCCTACGACATCTCGCTGAAATTATATTTGTTTGTGATATAATACTTCTTACAATGATCCCTTTTGTTAATAAAGCAGTAAACATGCCCAAAAGAAAGGCATCTTCAGACGATGGGAAGTCACAGAGTAAAGTCTCCAAGAAAAAGAAATCAATATCAGATGATGAAGAAGACACAAAAGGCAGCAAGCATAAAAAATCGTACCCAAAACTAGTGGACCCAGCAACAAACAAAGAAACTGTAAGTAGTGTGGTATCAGGTCTGTTAACCCTATCTACCTGTTCGCATGAATCTGTTTTGCCATACATGTAATATACATGTACAATCAAGTAGCATAAAGTTAAAGTAGAATATTTTTCCTTAATTTACAATTACTGACATGTATGATATTGGCAGGTAGGTTAAGGTTACAACCAAATATTCTACTTGCCTATATGATATGACGTCATAGCAAGCTATATGGCGTGAAGTTTAGAGATAACAATTTCTAATAATCGATATCTAAGATTGATTTGAGGTCGTAAAACTTAATCAAAATATGCAGAGGCATAATACAAACAGAATTTTGTCGTTTCTGGGTCTCTGTAGTTATCACAGGGGTTAAATACCAAACCCGTGACGTCATAACTGTTGATCATGCTGTAGCAGAGTGAAAGTGAAACGTAGCGAGAATTCATGTAAACAAACACAAGAAATTGGAGTTTGAAAGCATTTAGAATTAATATCATGTGTGATTCATGTGGGAATAAAGCTTATGAATAAGGTATTGTAATATACTTCAACAATTTCTTAGTAAAATTAAAGCAGGGAGTGTGTTTACTTGCCGATCAGCCTTTCCTCTGTCGTTCATAACAAATAAGATGCAAAAGTTCAACACTACGCCGCACACTTTGAAACTAAATTTTTGTTTCTATCTAAAGTTCTTATTCTATTGTTTTTGGAAAGTGCTGCTAGAATAGTATGGTTTACGGGAATTAATGCATTTTTTTCGATGTTATGAACAGAATGTAAAAATTTTGGGAAGGTTTCGTCAGAAAGTGTTGAATAATTATTTCTTGGATAGGACAATAAGATTCTAGCAGCACTTTTCATGGTACAGAGATGTTTTTACATAATTATTATTTAAGGAATGACTCTAATTCTTGGCCAAATTATCGAGTATAATATGGTTTGGGTCAGTTTACGCTTTTTAATACACGAAGCGGATTATAAAATAGCGTAAACTGACCCAAACCATATTATACTCGATAATTTGGCCAAGAATTAGAGTCATTCCTTATAATTTAATTTTAAAATAATTAAATAACTGGGGGATGCAAAATTGTGTTGTTTTTATGAGTTCAAATTTATCGCGCAATAATACAACCGTAGTAACGGAAGTGATGGGAAGCTAGGGGAGGTAAAAACTGATACATAGATCTAGCAGCCATGATGCTTGTTTACATGAGGTAAGATCGAGCAACTGTTTGAAATTAAAGGTACATTCATTAAATCTGAAATTTTCCATGAATCCCAAGGACTGAAAATGAGGGGATTGCTGGATACAGATGATTCAGCTGGTTGTCAAGGGGGTGTGTCCCCATACCAAACCAGATTATACAAAATGTTATGCGTTCCTTTTTGGAAATCAACCAATGAGAGGCAAGAATACAAGCAAAATTAAATTATTACAAATTGAAATTAATTATCCCCGGGGTAGTGTTGAACTTTTCACTTTTTCGTTAAGGCATACTTTCTAATAATAGACGTTACGTGGTGACGTCTTGGTGAAGTGCTTCATGTAGTCTATGTCCCATTTAAGTCTATAGGATGCATAATTATAACAAATGTTTTATGCTTGACTTTTCCGATTTATTAGTGTTACATAATTATAAAAAAGTCTTAATTCGCCAAATTCTGGTCCATGTGCTGCCTTAACATACCCGCGTTAAAACAAAATCTTATTAATTTATTTTAGTAATTTAATTATTAATAATAAATTCTTTGTATTGTATTTTTGAAAACAAGAAATTAAAAGAAAAAGAGTTTCTTTGTTTTTCTTCCTATTACATATTGTAAATGCTGTCTGGTAAATGATTACTTAAAAATTAAAATGCATCACAAAAATGCAGTTTCATTTCTCCTGTGCACACAGTGTGCTACTATTAAAAATAAATGGGCAATATGTACTGTACAACATTCTAATCTTAAAACCATGTCATTTACATATTGTCTTATTTTATTATGATACGGAAAAAAAGACATTTTAATTTATACTATATAGATATA
>NW_026940332.1:0-12027 GCF_032062105.1 Saccostrea cuccullata
ATAGAATTCGGAGATCTTTCAAATGATACCTCGAAAAAAGGGCTGACCCCTTAATTCAGGGGCCGAGAGAGGCCGAACGTTTTTCCTTTATATCTCCAAAAGTATTTAGAATTTGTAATACGTCAAAGAAGCAAAGTTGTTCAAAATGACAAGCTTAATCTACTGGCGTCGTCAAAATACGTCCGACGTCGTCACTTCCGGTCAAACCGGAAGTAGTCGAAAAACACAATTTTTTGCCGTTCTTGACAAGTTTTTGGGTTACATATGTCTCTGGAAGCATAAAAAGTAATTTTTCCGTGCGTCGTCGTCACTTCCGGTCAAACCGGAAGTTGCAAAAAATGGCTTATTTTGAAGGTTTTGATGCAAAATTGAAATTATAAAGTCACTGGAGACTACTTAGCTCATTGCTTTCTTTTGTTCCGTAACTTCCGGTCAAAACCGGACGGAAGACCTACTCGTTGCTTTGCAACGAGCTTTGCTCTAGTTATTATTATTATTCTTTTTTCTTCTTATTTCTTCTCCGGTACTTTTTTGTCCGGAAGTGTTCTCAGAAACTGTTCACCAAACTAAGTTAAAACCTTTTTAGGGTTAATGGGTGTGTAGTGTAGGTGTGCGGAACGAAGGTCATTTTGCGCGCATACGCCTGCACGTGCGGGCGCGTGAGGTGAGTGAAATGACTGATATAGTTATTATGGCCATAACTTTTACATTTTTTGATGAAATGCTTTGAAACTCATTACATAAAGATATATTAATTGTGTTAATATCATGACACTGTCATATTAGCACGAACTCACGCGCGTGCACGTGAGCTTCGATCTGATTGGCTGAAACAAAAAACTCAATATCTCTTGTTTTTTAACGAAATGCTTTGAAATTTTAAACATAGTAATGAACTAGGATATTCTACAATATGATATCAAAAAAATTTCAAGAAATCACGCACATGCACGTGTGCTGCAATCTGATTGGCTGAAACTTTAAAAGGCTATATCTCCTTTGTTTTTTGATGAAATGCTTTGAAATTTAAAACATAGTCATACTTTAGAATACCCTGCAATATGATATACAGAAAAATTTATGAAATCACGCGCATACACGTATGCTGCATTTTGATTGGCTGAAACTTTAAATGGCTACATCCCCTTTGTTTTTTGACGAAATGCTTCGAAATTTAAAACATAGTTTTACATTAGGATATCCTGCAATATGATATACAAAAAAATTCATGAAATCACGAGCATGCACGTGTGCTGCAATCTGTGTGGCTGAAACTTGAAATGGCTATAACTCTCTTGTTTTTCAACCAAACAGGATGGGATTCAGAACATAGATAAATATAAGAAACTCTACAATGGTCATCATGCACGTGCACGCGCGTGCGTGCTTTTGGAACGAGTGAAATTAAAAATACACTTAAATGAGTGATTTTTAATACTTTTGGACTGAATGCTTTGATATATAGTATATTTAAATATTTAGATAGTGTAGACAAGATGATATGGTCATAACGCACATGCATTCACATGCGCACGGGTGCAATGCTAAAATTTGAATATAATTGGTATCCTTCTGGGTAAATTTTGTTAAAGTCTAAATTACCAGAATTTGTCTTATTTAATGAAGCTTACAGGGAATATGGCATCAAAAGGGAGTTGAGGAGCGTTTGGGGAACATCTGTAACGGTTCCCGTTACAATTAGCACTAGTTATTTATGTTGTTTGGCAATCTCCCCGAAAATATAACAGTAACAAAAGTAAAGGAATAAGAATGGTCATTTATTCAAACAAGTGCAATAAATGACAAACAGTAAAAATACATACAATCAAATTAAAAGGACTAGGGACAAAAATATTATGCTATGAAATCGCAAGGTCGGTGCACGATTCTGACTAGAAAAAGAAACGAAAAATACTATTGACAACAACTAAGCACCTGTGTT
Source organism: Saccostrea cuccullata (assembly GCF_032062105.1). NCBI lineage: Eukaryota > Metazoa > Mollusca > Bivalvia > Ostreida > Ostreidae > Saccostrea > Saccostrea cuccullata. The sequence goes on from NW_026940332.1 coordinate 1,943, forward strand.
AAAACTAAAAAACGTCCCTGAGTCTCAATCGTAAAAATTGTTAATCCAAGAAACAGATATCTAAAAAATGTCCGCATATATACATGTACAACAAAAAGACAATATGGGGCGTCATCTGCCACCGTAACAAGGTAGCATTGTAATACCGGCGCAAGAAGGAAAAGAAGCTCATGCTGGCTTGTTACCGCCCCCCTCCAACAACATCATCATAGACAAAACAAAAATTAAATGTCACACCATTTTCTTGCTGAAAATTACTATAAAGATCGAATGAAAGTGTTATGTACACAAATCAAAATACATCGATGGACAATACTCTAGAAGTTAAGGTTTTACTTGAGCCCCTGTCTCAAGACAAATTACTAACATTAACCATACTTAGAGCCCCTGTCTCTAAGTAACAATGTCATATTAAGGATTACCTTAAGCCCCTGTCTTAAGGTAAAAACGAGTTGTTGTGGCAAAAAAAAAAAAAAAAAAAAAACACCTGAAGCCCCTGTCTCCAGATAATCTTAATACGGGGTAATAGAAGGAAGGCGAATGTACTTCCTAAAGACACTGGACTTCCAACGACTCATGTTTTGAATCTGAATTTCTGTGTATCCCGTTGCAGCAGCTGTTGTTGCTGCACCTACACAGCCAATTGTGCCTAACGTTAATTTAACATGAAAATAACGGTAATTTAATGTTAAATATTTAACGTTAAGTTAACGTCAATCGAGCTTATACATGAATTTAACGTTAAAAAATTAACGTTAAATTAACGTTATTTTCATGTTAAATTAACGTTAAGTGTTAAATTAACGTTAATTAGTTCACACTAATTTAACAATAAAATGCATAAAAATTGTGTGCATATTTTTGGAATCATCCATCCTATTCTTCCAGAAAAATACATGTTCCTGCATCATAGCAGAAGCTTAACTGATACTACATGTAATCATAATTAATTCTCTAAAGGTACACCAGAAGCTCATCAGTTTTGCACTTTTCCTTGTAGCACTGCAGAAAGCTAGGCTTGCATGTTGACTTCATCCCTGATGTCACTTTCTTTTCAATTGGAATATATCCAAAAGGATAAAGGGACCCATCAGCTCTTTCAACAAAATCTCTAAAATTCTGAGCATTGCCTCTGATTTCAAATTTTCTGAAGAAAATAGAAAAACACCAATTCATCCATTAATACTTTTAATCAGGCACATTCAATACAATGCAACAAATCTTCTTTCTTTTTCCAATCTGAAAAAGAAGAGAGGCAAACACATATATTATAATAATTATATGAAAATAAAATACTTCAGCAATACATAAACAACTCAAATTCGTCTAAAATATAATGAATGAAACAAGTGGTCCATTGGTCACATCCCTCACCTGAGCACATGGGCTAGCTAAAAACACAGATCAGTTAAGTATTGAGAAGCTTACTTTATACTTAATGGGGGAGGGGGATTTGAATTTTCTATTACTTGAAAATGTCACTGTTACAATACAGCATACATATATTATTTTGCCATACTTGAAAAGAAGACTTTTTAAGATTTTTCCAACACATTACCTGATCTCCCATTGTGACCCCTCGCTAACACTCAATCCCCAGGGCATTATTTGAATAAATTTTAAATTTTTACTACTTGCAGATCATGTCAATTTGACAAAACAATTTTTTTCTGTTCTGGAGAAGATTGTTTTTCATATGTATTCTTATGCAAGTCTGTGATAACTCATTGTGGCCACACCCTTACCCCGGGGGTCATGATTTGAACAAATTGAATCTACATTAATACCTATGGATGCTTCCACACAACGTCATGAGATTAATCATTCCTGTCCTAATGGTTCTGAAGAAGATTTTTAAAAGGTTTTTTCCTATGCATTCCTATGTAAATTTTGGTCGGCCATTGTTGCTCCATCATACCCCCGGGGGTCATGATTTGATCAAACTTGAATCTACACTACCTGAGGATGATTCCACATAAGTTTGGAGAAGATTTTAAAAAGGTTTTTCCTATGCATTCCTATGTAGAACTTGGGAACAAATTTGAATCTACATACACTACAGGGTCAAGAGGTCATAGATGTGCGTATCGATAAATGTACAATGGAATTTCACAGTGACGTAAAAGAAGGGTCGACACGCATTCAGTGTCTTGTATACATGCCATTGGTTTTGAAAAATAATGCATTTCGCATGTTAAAAGCCACAAACAGCGTGATAAAGCAAATATAAAGTACGAATAAGTTGCAAATGAAAATATAAGAAATAAGGTATCATTTTAAAACATCCAAACGGGCTAAAAATACGGGTTGGTACGAGATTAAATTCATTATAATTCCCTTCAGGCTTTATGTAATTTAATCTTGTAAGTCTTGACCAACCGATAGTTATGTTCGGATAGATGTTTAAAAATACCTTATTTCTTAAGTAAGACTGAAAGTCCATTGTGCCCCCCCCCCCCACCCTGGGTTGAAGAGGCTTGAAAGTACACTATCTGAGGATGCTTCCATTTAAGTTCCATCTTTCCTGGCCCAGTGGTTCTTGAGAAGAAGTGGAAAATGTGAAAAGTTAGCAGATGGACAGACAGACGCCGAACAAAATGTGATCTGAAAAGTTCACTTGAGCTTTCGGCTCATGTGAACTAAAAAGCTACTAGTATTTAAAAACTATATACTTCCGTATATATTACTATACAGATTGGCAAACAGACATTGTGTTTCCAGTATACCTTCAAAAAAATTAAGGGGTGACATATTAAATGGGTTTAAATATTTGATATGTGTTCGGAATAAATGCAATTTACCTGGTATTTTGAAGATTGCTTAAGGTGATGAAATATATTCACTTTCTTGTGATTATCATGTTCATGTCAGCAAGACTTTATACTGAGTAAACCTACAGTTATAAAAAAAAATAATAAAAAAATAATTTATTTGAAATGTAATATCTTCAACATATATGATATTCATAGATAGAAACCAAATTTTATGTACAGCGTCTGATTCAAAGCAAACTTTTAGTACAGTGAAAGCAACTTGGCTTTTAATTTGTCTCTTTAGCATTAACTCTAGATCAATTTATAAAATTTTTTAAATAAAAATTATGAATACACTATGTATATACTATTTTTTAAATAAACTTTATTCCTGCATGGTTATCCTGAAAAACATCAATTCAAGGAGGCGACACGGAATGGTATATAGAGGCTGTAGTCTGCTCTTTTCTCCATGTCTTGCATACAAGTATCTTTTCTGTATTATGCAGTAAAAGAAAAAATCTTGATTTAATAATGCTTATAGAATGTTTCTAAACAAAATATTGACAAGTGTCAAGTAGTGACAAGTACTTAACTGGTATTTTAAAAATTCAGTTGGGGTGTGTGAATGTAAATTTCACTGTCATTACATTTACTGTGGGAATTATTTACATTTTGTTTCACTTTCAATACCTGTTTTGAGTTCCACTGGCATTATAATTTAGGCAGCTGGGTTCTTCCGAGTCTCGACGACAAAGTCCTATTTGATCCATTTCAGAAGTTCGAGTCAGATGCGATACCGAATTCCAGCTGTTTAAAATACAATAAAAATAGATATCAAATCGCCTTTAATCGGGTTTTTTTTCTCGATAATGATGAAACCAATTAAGAGAACTGTTAGAATCAGGGAAAACATTGCTGACATTGCGTGTTTAACTTCAACTTCGAGATGGTTATTGTTAACTTGTACACAATTTCTACTTTCACTTTCGAATTTTCTCCGTATCGTACGTAGGGCAGCAGTACTGATGTACCGGTAGGCTTCAGTGCTCAAACAAATAACCAACTGAACAATAAATAGACCTAATAAAAGTAGTAATTCTGATATACAAATATCCAACATAGCAGAGATCTGGCACGTCGTTCACAGCCTACGACACAATACTGTACTACAACATAGCCTGCAAGGACTGTTGAGTAATTATGCGTAAAGTTGCTGTACATAAAGTTCAAACATTTAGGGACCTCAGAAATTATGAAACTCTCAAAAACGTTATATTACAAAGACTACAAAACACTTACTTGATAAATCCTTTATCCTCTGTGTTTTCAATTTCTGTTACAGCTGATGACGTCAAACATGACGTACAATTTCGTCCGATAAATACAAAACCGATCCTGAGAAAAGCTTCAGACCATTTTTAGCCGGAAAAAATCCAAATCCAAGTTGACATTTTGAAAGATAGACATAGAGCATAAAATTTTTAAGTCTAGATTAACTACTTTTTTAAGAATGTATGAAAAAAAATGGACGAGGTGAAGAGGGTGATAACAGTTAGAGCACCCTCCCTTTCCCAAACCCACACGTGTAACACACACACTTACACAAACACAAAGGCACTTACAAGTGTCGGAAATGAATTGTGTCGGAAATACTTTTTGAACCTATGGTATAATACTTACGCAACTGTTATCTTTATATATATATATATTGTATATTGGCGTTAAAAATTTATTTCCGACACAAGTGCCAATTCCCCCCCCCCCCCCCCCCCCCCACCGCCAACCCCCAACCCCGGCGGTTTTGAGTATCCACATATAGACATCTTAATAATTTATTAATTAAATGTCACTAAAATGATTGGCAAGTATTAATTGTTTAAAGTTAGGTCTAAAATTTGAATAATAACATTAATCTCGTGTTGTTCTAATTAACATGAAATTAACATTAAAGAATTAACGTTAAATTCTCATTAACATGAAATTAACGTTAACTAATTAACGTTAATCTAATGTTAATATTTTGGTTCTAGTTTTTTAAGACAGAACCCAAGCTCACTTAAAATTAAATGTTAATTTAATGTTAAAAATTAACTGAAATTAATGTTAAGTTAAATTAACGTTAAAAATTAACATGAATTTAATGTTAAGTTAAATTAACGTTAAAAATTAACGTTAAATTAATGTTAACCTTTTTACCGTTAACTTAACACGAAAGTAACATTAAACTAACATCAAGCTAACGTTAATTTAATTTTAATTGAGATTAACACTAAATTAACGTTAGGCACAATTGGCTGTGTATCCTGAAACCGTGGGCCTGATATTTTGAAAGATCTAAATTGCTAAATTTAAGAGCTAGCCGAAGTTGTGAAGTAAAATATTTGCGGGGAACTGGGGTGTTGTCCATAAAAGAAAAAAGGGGTGCTTCTGGGGAATCGTGTTTTCTGATGTTAAGGAAATCTGTGATCGCGCGATACGGACATAGCAATGGGTTTATGGTGTTTTGACATAGGTGGATAGTTGTAGAATTTGACTTTGAATGTTTGAAATGAGGTATTGCAACTTCCAGGAAACCTTTGCCATTTGTTTTGTTACCCTTTGATACGTGTTTTACTAATAGATAATGATGGGCTTTGCTGTTGGTTTTAGTAATTTCTCCTACCCTTAGAAAGGCGCAATAAGCTAAGATAAACATGGCCCGAAGCAAAATTCTGGAAAAATATGAATCTGCAGTGTAGGGGAGGGCCAGTACTAGTTCTAGGAGAATATCTGGGGTTATTGGGAGTCTAGGGTCGCCAATCGGTTTTGCTTTTAGAAAGCCTTGAAGCATTTTTTTGATGATGAAATGTTGGGTAACATCCTGGGAAGAACTTAACTGAAAAATGAAACTAAGAGCGGATATAATGGTTCGAGTAGTGGACGCAGCTAAATTTGTTTGGTAACAATTTGCTATGAAGTAAGCTAGGTGTTCCAAACAGGGTGGTAGTGGTGACGTTTTCTGACCGTAAGTTTGTAATATAAAGAGCTTGTATGCCTGGAATGCTGATTTATATGCTGCAACTGTGGACGGTGATAGAGAACGATACAGCAAGAACTCTGCGGTTTGATTCAGAGACTTATCAATGCTGGGTTCACAGGGGTGCAGGCCGGATCCATGTAAGGAAACCGTGTTTGGAACTCTTTGACCTGCAATCGAGAAAGTAGATCTGCAGCTATATTCTTGACTCCTTCAATATGTTTAGCTTGAAAATGTATATTGTATGTTAGGGATAAGACCATCAGTCGTCTCATGAGTTGCATAAGCGATGCATCTTTAGAAGAGTTTTTGTTGATGACGTGAACAACTGCTAAGTTGTCAGAGTGCAGAATAACAGTGCTGTTAGAAAATAAGTGTCCCCATATATCGAAAGCGATCACAATAGGCAGGAATTCCCTGACGGAGATGTGAAAATCAACCCATTGATTAGGAAAAGGAGCATAAAACCATTTCTTACCAAAGGTACAGCCGAGCCCCAGATTGCTAGCGTCCGTAAATAAGTGCAAAGAGGAGGATGTGTGTTGTACCCCCGAGGAGAAAAAGGCTTTGCCGTTAAAATGATCCAGGAAAATGGCCCATGCTCTCAAATCGGCTCGGGCTTCTTTGTCTAGATTCCTATGATGAAAAGGATTTTGCAAACCTCGAGTAAGATTGATAACCCGCCTAAGGAATGTGCGTCCAGGGGGAATAACTGCGCAAGCATAATTTAAGGAAACTATCAATGACTGCAATTGGCGGAATGAAGTGGTGCGTTTATTTTGAAATGATTTTATTTCAGATTTTAAACGCTGCAACTTATCCGCTGGAAGTCTAATTTCCAATTTTATTGTGTCTAATTCCAGCCCCAAAAATGTCAAGGTGGTAGTTGGGTGAACAGTTTTCTCGGATTTGATAGGGAGATTGATATCTTTGGCAAGGGAATAGAACGCTAAAAGTGAACTATAGCAGTCTGGGGACCTGGGGGACCCACGAAAAGGAAATCATCTAGTATGTGCACACAATAAGTTACACCAAACTTGTTCTCTAAGATCCACTGCAAAGCTGATCTGAACTTCTCAAAGAGATGGCAAGAATAACTCAAGCCAAATGGAAGTGTTTTGTCATAAAAATATGACCCAGATATCTTGAAACCTAGCAGTTCGAAATCCTGTGGATGTATGGGTATTTGTTTGTAGGCATTTTCCAGGTCAGTTTTTGCGAGAAGAGCCCCCCCCCCCCCTGCCAACTTGTTTGATAATTGCGATGGCTGTGTCAATTGATTGGTAACTTACTGTAGTCATTTCTTTAGGGATGTGGGAATTGATGGAGTTCCCTTCCGGGTAAGACAAATGATGGATTAACCTAAAATCCCCAGGGGCTTTTTTAGGGACCAGACATAAGGGGGAAATTTTAATATTTTGGAAAGGTGGCAATAGAAAAGGACCAGAGACTCTTTTAGCTTCGATTTCCCTACAGATCTTGTCCTGTAATATTTTTTCTTTGCCTAAGATAGAAGATAGGTTACGAGAAGACCTAAATTTACGCTCCCTCATATATGGGATCTTAAAACCTTGAGAGAAGCCTTCTATTAAAAACTGCGATAAAGAATGGTCATATCCAGCTAAATAATTTTGAAGCTGTTGAACATTGATCGGAGTAACGATAGAATCAGAGTTTTTTAGAGGGGGCTGTCGATTCTGTTTTGTTAGCACCTTGTTTGGAGTTCTGTGTCTGAGGTTTGTCACTTGGTTTAAACTTTGGGCATTGTCTCTTGTGGTGTCTAGCTGCACAGATTTGGCAGACATGGGGGTGTGGACATCCTTTAGTTTTACAGAATCCGTTATTGTTGTATGAGAAGCACTAGCGGTGCTTAGCCTGGGTGTTTGAGGCACGAAAGGGCTGGTTTCTATTTTTAAACTTAAGCTCTAGTCCCTGTGCCATGGCTTCCTGGTACAATTCTATATTTTTGGATTGCCATGGGCAGGCTTTGGGATCCGGTTGTCGCCAGCGTCGCAAACTTTCATCGTAGGCAATTGACGCCTTGTCACCGCTTGATTTAGAAATTTTTTGCACGATCTGGCCGTATACCATAAGATTTGGTACTTCGTTAGGGTGTTTTTCCGCGTAGATAGCAACAAAAACATGAAAACACTCTATCCATTTGTAGATAGAAGTGATTTGGGTTTTGTCTGAAGTCTTTTTAAAGATCAGATGTCCGTCTTTTTCTACTGTCTTGTAACTTTCTTCTTCATCAGGGTCAATGGGTTTAATTAGTGAAGCAAGTTTGACGTACTGGCCGCTCTGAATTTTTGCCCGTGTTTTTTGATCTACGCCTAACGTTAAGGACAAGGCAGATAGGGCCTGGGGGGGATCTGAGTTAACTACACAATCTTTGTTCATACTATCTAGAGATTGATCACCTGTAATCTCACTAAGGAGTGTAGTTGCTGGCGACGTCGTACTTGGTTCCAGTGGCCCTGGTGGCGGAGGCGAAGATGCAGTTGGCTGAGGCGAGAATGCAGTTGGCGGAGGCGAAGATGCAGTTGGCGGAAGCAAAGATGCAGACTTGGACTTAAAATAATCGTCCATACACGTTTTTAACGTCTCCTCGATCGTCGGCATGATTTTCGACATGCATTGATGGAAAATTATACTAACGTCTTCGCTTCTCCTCTCTGACGTTGTTGTTGTGGGTGGATCCTGACGTTTGGTCGAGGTTCTTCTTCGTTTTGGTCTCGAAGCCATCCTAAGAAAATTCATAAGTCATAAATAAGGTGGTAATTAGAAACAACTATAACGAGTGCTACCAATCAGTGTTTACTGAAATTGTCATTATAATCAGAACCATTAAGGCCTGCATTAACTGCATATATGGTTACAAATCATATCTTTTGTTTACTATTGATAATTATGAAGTAGTATATTATATAAATATATGTGTGTACATATTTTGCCAAAATCGGCCGAATTATTAAGCCGTGTGGATGAATCATATGAAAGCAACAACTGCTAGAGCAGTGTGATATCAAATCATAATATAAAATATATATCACCGCTATATACCGAAGCTGTGGGATCGGATCGTATATAACCACTATCCGCCGAAGCAGTGTGGTAACAAATCATGATCCATATACATATAAAAAACCATATTGCCGAAGCAGAATGGTTCAATCACCACTATATGCCGAAGCTGTGGGGTTGGATCGCATATAACCACTATCTGCCGAAGCAGTGTGGTAACAAATCATGATCCATATACATATAAAAAACCATATTGCCAAAGCAGAATGGTTCAATCATATAAAAACAATCTGCCGAAGCAGTGTGGTGAACTAATTATAGTTCATATATTAGCATTGGCCACTAATTGTGGTGCCTCCATTTGAAGCATAAATAAAAGTTGTTACTGCCGAAAAATTAAGCAGATAGAAAATGAACGATTTAGACCAAAGAAACGACTACGGCTAAATCATTAGGTTTTTTGTCATACAGAAATAGGTAGCCAAAAAACTCTTACCTTCCAGGTCAAATAAAAAACAATATTGGAACCCACGGATGTAGATTCACCCTAGAACACAAACTTCTGCTGTAACCAAAATAATTGAATTGTAAACATTGCTGAATATGCTTAACCAAAGGTGCAAAAATATAGACGATTCATGAAATTATTAGGTAATCTAAACCATAAAATATTTATACAACTTATTAAATCAAATATTGTATGCATGATGATCATAAAAATAGAAAGTTAAAAAACTTTAAAATGTTAACAAGAACACACAATGTGAATTTGCGCCTGTGGACCCGAGAAACCCCTGTCTTCAAGGGTAATTAGTGATCCCTGGATAACAGAAGGAGAATTCCCCTAATTTGTATCAAGAGTTTGTACTGGACAAGATTATTTAAATGGATCCGTCACATAAAATGTTATTCCTGCTACAGGTAAAACCTTTCAGTTCCCAAAACTGCATGTCATCTTTTGTAACGCAAGTCTTCAAGAAGCGATTAGCCTGATCCACTCGACGAGTGTATTCCGAAGGGCTGATATTTCTTTTCCGATCCCGGGGAATAAAACTCAAAATCACCACACTTTTGAGATTGAATTGTCCCTTAAGTAGCGACACAAATGAAATCAGTCTCATTACAATACAGTCAATATCCTCAGAGGAATCTAGTTCGTTGCCTCCTAAATTCACAATGACATGTTGTAGTCGCTTATATCTAACCGCGGCAGTGATGGCGCGGGTGTGTGCGTGAATCCGATTGATCCGCCGCTAATACCGTAAGATTCAAACAATCCCAAGTTCCTA
>NW_026940333.1:0-11995 GCF_032062105.1 Saccostrea cuccullata
TTTGCGTCGAAATATATTTTTAAAAAAGAATATTCAATTAAGAAATAAGGTTACATTTTTGAGTTTTGTTGGGATGTAAAACGGGTTGGTCACGTGATCAAATGCCATATAAAGCCTGAATGGAAGATTTGATCATGTGCTTACCCGTTTTACATCCCAATAAAACTCAAAAAATGATATCTTATTACTTATATTTACATTTGTGACTGATTTATTAAAGATAAGTAAGGAAACTGAAGTTTTAAGTCCATGAGATTTACATTTTTTCAAAACTCAACGCAGGGACCTATATATTATATACTAACATATATAGGTCCCTGCTCAACGGTATATATTTGAATGCGTTGAACACTTTGATCACTTATATGATCACTCAGTATGAAATTACTTAGATCGCTTATGACCAGACAATCAATTTATGGTCACACGACGATCGTGTTTTACCGAGATGTAAGAAACGCCTTGTTCAAATAGTGTTATGTAAGGGCAAACATTTGTAAATGTAAATATAAGAATTTGATGCACTGGCAATGAAATTAAAACAAACAGAAGTACGGGGAAGGGGAGTGGAGATCTTTTACCGTGCTACATGTACTTTGATTTCCTTGATTCTTTCCATAATTTTGGTGTAGAAAAGTAAGGAAACTGAAGTTTTAAGTCCATGAGATTTACATTTTTTCAAAACTCAACGCAGGGACCTATATATTATATACTAACATATATAGGTCCCTGCTCAACGGTATATATTTGAATGCGTTGAACACTTTGATCACTTATATGATCACTCAGTATGAAATATGACCAGACAATCAATTTATGGTCACACGACGATCGTGTTTTACCGAGATGTAAGAAACGCCTTGTTCAAATAGTGTTATGTAAGGGCAAACATTTGTAAATGTAAATATAAGAATTTGATGCACTGGCAATGAAATTAAAACAAACAGAAGTACGGGGAAGGGGTGTGGAGATCTTTTACCGTGCTACATGTACTTTGATTTCCTTGATTCTTTCCATAATTTTGGTGTAGAGTGTGAGGTTAACATAAACAAGTATTAGCTTTCGTAAAAAGCTTGTCTGACGTGGTTTGCTTAAATTCATGAAGCAAAAAGAAATAATATATGATGTTACATAATTTCTTTCGTTCGTTAATTTATCCTCAAGATACCATGCGAAATCAATATTGTATTTAATAATGTACAAAGAACTTTAAATTGAAGCTCCTGGCTCCAGGATCATGAAACAAACTAAAGGAAGGTACACACGGTAAGGCTTGCCTTATAAGTCTAAAACCTTACGTTTTGCAGGACGTACGGCTCTCATGTACACACGCTAACGCAAGATTTACAATATCATAAACAACATTTACATAAATTCCATGTGTTTTTGAACTAAAAACAATGCACATTTGAATAATAGAATACTAGCTAGGCCTTTGAAATAGTTTTATAGACCAGTTCATCCAGACTTCTCAATAAGGAAGAGGAGTTTAACTGAAGTATTTGTAGATAATATCATTATCTTACTCGAATATGCTTTGTGTTTCTTCAACATACCAACGTGTGTGGTTTTATTAAAATAGATTGAACTTTGGGTAAATGGTTTTCATTGGTCAACAATTAAATGTCAGCTAAGTCTTGTATTAGGAAATAGAGCAATGTTCTATTCTAAAATCAGACTTGTAAGGCTTCCAAAAATGTGTATTAAGGGTGTACACACGGTAAGGCTAAAACTTAAGTTTCATGACTTATAAGGCAAGCCTTACCGTGTGTACCGGCCTTAAGACTGATTGAATTTTTTAATCGCCCTTAAAATGTTTTTTAATTATGGAATTTATTTCTTAATTTGCACATAACAACATCTCTGTGAAACAATATTAAATTATCCCTAATCATAACCCTTCTGGTCTGGTTGACTTTTACAACATTTTATTATAAAATAAAGATTTTGATCGACTTGGGCTTAAGATGCTTCAAGATCCCGGGTCAGCATTTTTCAAGTAATTTCTTATATGTTAAATGGCCTAACTGATTTTTATCCAACAAACAGAATAAAATGAAGGTTGTATATGACGAAATTAATGGGAAGATTTTTGACCACTTAATGGGCATTTCTAACCCTAGCGATAACAATCTTGGCAGAGCGTTACACATGCTGACCATTACCCTGCTGCTCTTGGAAGCTTTCATTGCTTCTCAAACCATTTGATGTACAATGATTCTCTACTTAACACTGATGCGTAATTGATTGATGGAGCATCCGGGAAAATAAACAAGAAGATGCAAACTAATTTACATTGTACGTAATATCGTCCAAAATATGATTGTTGGATAATAGTGAAGTATAACAATTCAGCAACATGCAAATCTATAATTTACACAATAAAGAATTAAAAGCCAACTTGAATAAGACATTTTTTCTGTTTTCACTGCATTTTTCTCAGGCATTGTATTATCAGTTTTTACAATAACTAGAGCAGGGCAACTAAGAGAAAATATTTGACCATGTGCATGCCTGATGTTTGGGTACAAGTAATTCAATGTCAAGGTATAATTTTACTGAAAATAAACACTCAATTATGCAACCATAACATGCAAAATGAATTAATCTTTGATACACGACACAAAACAATGGGGCATTTTTCCCATAGAGAACTGAAGCGGACATTTTCAAAGAGGATAGCATAAATTATACTAAAGACAAGATCATTCAGTAATGTAAATAAAAGCCCATTTCCTCCTGAGACAAACTACACGCGTCTTTGGAGATAATGCATGTATCGAAATTTCCACCATCGAACTATCTAAACAATTTCATGGAACGACTGCATAAATAAGCCCTGGTTAAATCTAGTACTGTCTGACGTCACGACGTCAGACAATAAATGCTAGTCATATTCAGGCTCTTTCTACGGAATTAAAAATCCCATTTCATTTTAAAGTTTACACACGCCTTGGTCATGTGACATTACGAGAGCAGAGACTTCCGTTCAAAATGTCGGCTGCAATTGTATCGAACCTTGGAAAGATACCTTCGAAAGTGAATCCTGACCTCCAGATTGAACGTGACAGATCGCAATTAACTCCACATATTTCTGAAATAACACATTTTATTGATGGTGGCCGCCATTTAACTGAAAAGAGGAGGGAAATAGGTAAAATTAATAGGTCATAAAAAGGGACTTTTTCGGCAGCTGTTCTGTCTGTAATAATGGGCCGATGATATATACACGACCGTCGTGCACACTACATGGAAAGTCTATTTACACGACCGTCGTGCAAATAGCTATTGCAAAGTGCTGAGATATATACACGATCGTCGTGCATAGATATTAAGTAAAATCTATTTACACGACCATCTTGCATATAGCAATTGCACATTACCCGAGATATGTACACGACCGCATTTATCGTAGTGTACCCTAAATTCGTCCGTACCCTAAATTCGTCCCCAAACTTCTCGAGACCAGCACGTTTCGAACTTCGTATCAAAGACGTCATTATTAATTGTTTTGACTAGTGAACACAATGATGCAACTTTTTCAGCAATTATTTTTCAGAATTTGCAATTTAGTATTAAACTTAAATAAAATAAATATACTTAAAATATCTGATTATTCCTTATGTCCATTTTTATTGAAAGTGTACAGTTTACTTACGTTCCCAAAAATTACTTCCCGATCTAATATACCTTCATTTTATTATTTTATACCCGTCAGTCAGTGTATTGAATTACGTGCATGGGCTACAAATGAAAACAATTTATAAATACTGTGCTATTTATTTTCCCTTTTCTTGTGTGTGTGTTTTGTTTTAATACGTTTCATTTAATCGAGATTTTTTCAAGAATATGTTATGGAGACGGAAAATAAATAAAATCAAATATATTATATCAAAAATATTTCCCATATAGAAGAATTTATTATACCACCCCTTTCAATAAAAATCAATCTGTCAACATAACCAAGCATTGATGATCACATTGTGTGAATAGATCTACCTTTGACCTTGCCAAGTCGCCAGTCCCCCCCCCCCCCCCCCCCCATTTGCTTGCAAAAAAGTCGGTAAGCAGCCAAATAATCAAGAAGAAAATGTTTTATTTCTACAAACAAAGAATTTAAATTATTTTACTGAACAGTCCGAACAGTCATTTTATTGAGCCGACCAAAGAAGCTGAATTTTTGTCACAATTTTTACCAGTTTGACAGGTGCTGTGTGCGCAGACCTGGTGCAATTTAATGGGTGCATTGAAGCATAACTAATCCAGTGGGCGTCTACTGGGTCGAAATTCACGATATAATCAAGTAAAACAAGATCTTACCTGCAAATTCTTTTATTTCTCATTTTCTGCAGATCTATATAGTATATGAAAAGTCTTTTTTTCCCTGTAATCATGGTAATGTGGATATTTCACACATTATTATAATAATGAATTATGTGATCAATTCAAGTCTACGCATTAAATTATAATAGTTTTCCTATGTTTTTGTCCCCCGCTTGAAAAGTGGGGGATATTAATTTGGGTTTTTCCGTCCGTCCGTCCGTCTAGCTGTCCGTCCGTCCGTCTTTCTGTCTGTCTGTAACGCTTTCGTTTCCACACGATATCTCGAGAACCCTTTGAGCTTTTGCAATGAAATTTAGCATAGCAACTCCCTATGGACTAAAGAAGACCCCTATTGATTTTGAGGTCAAAAGGTCAAAGGTCAAGGTCATAAATAAGCAAATTCTGTCTGTTAAAACACTTTCGTTTCCACACGATATCTCTAGAACCATTTGAGCTATCGCAATGAAATTTTACATAACAACTCCCTGTGGCCTAAAGAAGACCCCTATTGATTTTGAGGTCAAAAGGTCAAAGTTCAAGGTCGTAAATTTATACATTCTGTCTGTGTGTAACACTATCATTTCCGGGCGATATTTCAAGAAGATTTTGAGCTTATGCAATGTAATTTTATACCAAAACTCCCTAGGACGTCTCTCGCCCCTCTCAAAGTGCCCCGCCCCGTTTGTTTTATTAATATTTATAGTATTACATGTCGCTATTTTTAGCGCAGGGGCATGAGGAGAGTTATTGCGTATAAAACAGGTTCTCGGCGGACTTTATGTTCTTATTACATCTATTATAACTGTTTAATAAAGGCTAAATAAATCAAACACCATGGATTGTGTAAAATTTTGAGAATACCGAACATGAAAACATGAATATATATACATGTATGTGACTTCAGTTCTGCATATACTTCACTCCCTGTAAAGCGATTCCGTGGTCTAGTGGTTATGTCTCTTGCTCCAAATGTCAGAGGGCCCGGGATCGAATCTCGGTCGAACCTTTATTTTTTTATTTTTTTTTTTTTAAATACTTTTTTTTTTACTAAATGATAGTATTCAGCATGTGAAATGAAAAATTTATGAGGTTATAAAATCATCATTACAGTGTGATAAATATTCCATATAAAAAAAATCTTCTATACACATAATAAAGAATAAGCAATCAAATCTTTATATGCATACTGACATACATGTATTTTATTTCCTTCAGTATACATGTATACATTTAATAATTCTACAAATTCAGTCAGGGGGAGCCGACTTTTTCCCTAAGCGGGGGACACGAATTCTCTGAATTAGCTTGTTTTTTCAGATTGTGCCCGACTTGCACTGCTCAAATATTTTGATATTCTATCGGTTTTTGCCAGTAAGGTCAATGAATTTTGGAAAAGCTAAAATAAAACATTGTATAATTCACATATCAGGTAATTTGATGAGCATACAATAACACGACATCGTTGAAAGCATGTTCGTGTGTTTTTTTTTTTAAATTTCGTTAAAGAAAACGGAGTCGGTATAATCGAAAGCAATTTATGTTCTTTATATAATTAAGAGAGTAAACTTTCCACTTCCTTTATGGTTCTCACAAAAAATTACCTTCTTTCCACTAATCAAAATTAAGTATACGTATAAAATAGTTATCCAAGTGCAGATATAATTACGTTGATTTAGCGTCTGATTCATGCAGTTTTGTAATTAAGGTGCTATACTATAATTTGGAGATTCTGCTTGTGAAGTCAAAGAGAATTATTAATAAAATTTTGTTTGTTTGTTTTTAAAGTAACATAAGTTCATAAAAAACAGGTTTGACAATTATTTTTTGAAAATTAAATTTCAGTGCCTTTTGAAAATATATTGAGGTCATTTTTTTAATACAATAATATAAACAGAGATTCTCGATTTTATTTCTTAATATAGAGAGAAATTTTCATTTTGTTTAGGTTGTGCATCATTTGTTCTCAATATTTCCCCAATTATACAAGATATCGGCACCACTGACACTGAGATGTTTGAATTAAATCAGTGCGTCAGGTCATTTGTTCATGTTGTTTATTCCACAGAATCCATATCATTGATTGAAACAAATGGTTTAATTAATACAACAAAGTTCAAAAGTCAATAAGAAGTAAATGATTTCCTGTCAACAAGTGACAATTACTACATACATCGGATACATGTAACCAAGTAATTGGTCGTACATGCGAACCGTCTTAATTGGGACGAAACACCTCAGTGCGAATGGTCTGTGGGGACGAACCGTCTCGCACTCAAACAAGGAAAGATAAATACAATGGATGTTTAATGTTTTACACGACGGTCGTGTAAATAGTCATTGAAATTAATTATACAATGCATGTTTAATGTTTTACACGACGGTCATGTAAATAGTCAATGAAATTAATTATACAATGCATGTTTAATGTTTTACACGACGGTCGTGTAAATAGTCATTGAAATTATATACACGACGGTCGTGCGAATAGTCTTTGAAATTATATACACGACGGTCGTGTATATAGACACTGCCGTAATAATGATCGCAGTATCAACTAACTTGGACTGGGAGGGCATTATGACCAAGACTGAACTATTTAGAATAAAGATGGCACTTTACTGTTGGATCTTATCTTGTTCAAGTCCCTGTACATTTTGATAAGATCAAGCAGTATGGCGGAAAACAGAGGAATCATTAAACAAAGTTGCATAACTGTAGCGTTATGGTTTTATATATTAAAGATGATTTAGTTCAAAATGAGGGTAGACTTTACAACTACGTCATTCAATTCAATTTTGGGGTCAATAGGCCAAAAAACCTTGTATTTAAATTTTTTTTCGATCGCTCACGCAATCTCATATATACTGAAATCGCCTTCGGCGACACTACATTTTAGCGCATTTTTCTGGGGACCGGTAAAGTAAAGTCGTTCCCAAAATTATTATAGCCTCTTTATTTGTGGTACGTATAATTTTTATTAAGTTTTGACTTGTTTTATATAAAAAATAATCATTTTAATCTGAACACTTTTTATCAGAGTTTATGGCATTTTTACCTTGGTCTGTGCGCACTTTCTGCAATCTTTAAAGACCCTGATTTTTACAAAAATATTAAGTTCCATCAATAAAAATTAAATCATTCTCACTTGGTTTTTAATAAGAAATATTTTGATATACAATATATTTATATAGAACCATTTATTTTAACAAAAACATCATTGTCCACGAACTTTTTGGACAACCCTCGTACATCGCGCAAGACTTCAGACAGTTGCGAATCTCTGTTATTTATGTCTCTGATAAAACCATAATGCTACAGTTCTTCAGCTACATTAAACTTGGTCCATAGGACATGTATATACATGTAGTTATCATCATTTTTAGTAGTACTTATTCCTCGTATGATTTCATAGATGAAAACAATTATAGCTACTGTAGATCAAGTTACATGCAGTGCACCGATTACATTTTGTTAGCTTTTGTTAAACTTTTACTTGCATTAATAATGTTGATTTGCATTTTTTAGCTCACCTCAACGAAGTTGGGGGAGCTTATGTAATACCCTCGGCGTCGGCGTCGGTGTCGGCGTTGGCGTCCCAGGTTAAGTTTTTTGGAGCAGTTTTCTTTTTAAGTACTTCTATGTCCTATATTGATTAGACATGCATGGAAGATGCTTCTAATGTGTTTCATTGTACCAGTCAAAGTTTCAGATGCTGCAATTTCAGCAAAGGAATGGCCAGGTTAATGTTTTTGGAGCAGGTTAACATTTTTGGTGCAGTTTTTGGTGCAGGTTTCATTTCCAAGTAACTATAAGCCCTATGTTGACCAAACTTGCATGGTTGATACATCTAAGGATGCATACTACTGGGCTTGCTTCGGATGCTGAATCTGACCTACATTTTCCGGATGAGTGAACAGGTTAAAGTTTTTTGTGCAGGTTTCATTTCCAAGTAACTATAAGCCCTATGTTGACCAAACTTGCATGGATGATACATCTAAGGATGCATACTATCAGGCTTGCTTCGGATGCTGAATCTGACCTACATTTTCCGGTTGAGTGAACAGGTTAAAGTTTTTGGTGCAGGTTTCATTTCCAAGTAACTATAAGCCCTATGTTGACCAAACTTGCATGGATGATGCATCTAAGGATGCATACTATCAGGCTTGCTTCAGATGCTGAATCTGACCTACATTTTCCGGTTGAGTGAACATGTTAAATTCTTTTGGGCAGGTTTCATTTCCAAGTTACTATAAGCCCTATGTTGACCAAACTTGCATGGATTATACATCTAAGGATGCATACTACCGGGCTTGCTTCGGATGCTGAATCTGACCTACATTTTCTGGTTGAGTGAACAGGTTAAAGTTTTTGGTGCAGGTTTCATTTCCAAGTAACTATAAGCCCTATGTTGACCAAACTTGCATGGATGATGCATCTAAGGATGCATACTATCAGGCTTGCTTCAGATGCTGAATCTGACCTACATTTTCCGGTTGAGTGAACAGGTTAAATTTTTTTGGGCAGGTTTCATTTCCAAGTTACTATAAGCCCTATGTTGACCAAACTTGCATCGATGATACATCTAAGGATGCATACTATCAGGCTTGCTTCGAATGCTGAATCTGATCTACAATGTACATTTTCCGGTTGAGTGAACAGGTTAAAGTTTTTGATGCATAATTCATTTCCAAGTAACTATGACTTCTTTAATGACCAAACTTGCACGGATGATACATCTAAGGATGCATACTACCGGGCTTGCTTCAGATGCTGAATCTGACCTACATTTTCTGGTTGAGTGAACAGGTTAAAGTTTTTGGTGCAGGTTTCATTTCCAAGTAACTATAAGCCCTATGTTGACCAAACTTGCATGGATGATACATCTAAGGATGCATACTACCAGGCTTGCTTCGGATGCTGAATCTGACCTACATTTTGTGGATGAGTGAAAATGTTAGTTTGTGATGAATGTATCATTTCCAGTTAACTATGAGCCCTATAATGAGCAAACTTGCATGGACGATACATCTTAATATGCACACTAATGGACTTACTTTGGATGCTGAATTCGACATACATTTTTTCAGATAATAGACCAGGTAAAAGTTATGGGTGCAGGTCAATTACCAAAAAACTTGAAGGCTTATGTAACATTGTATAAACCAAACCAAACTTGCACAAATGTTGCATCAGGAGATGAAAACTCTCAAATTTGCTTCGGATGCTTAATTTTAATTACATTTTCATGAACAACTAGTTTAAATTTTTTATGTAGGTCTATTTAAATGTATTCGATCAAAATTGCTGAAATATTTTCATTTCTGGAATGTACACTTTTTGTTGGTTAATTGTGTGACTTTGCCTTACTTAAAGACAACATTCGTTGAGGTGAGCTCTGTAATCTCTGATTACCTATGTTTATTCAATTTATTGAACTATTTTACTTACTATAAATATACATGTACTTATCCTCTCCATGCCCTTGAGGACACATGAGGCCGTTATTTAAGTATTTCGCATATATTAAAATATGTTATTTTCTTTTTAACTGAACAGACCTTATTTTTAATAATTCAAACATTTTTTCAAACATTTTAAAAATGAGGATTTTTTAAATTTATTTCAGAGGAAATATTATTTAAGGAGTCCCTGTTTAGAGAGTATTCCAATGACAGAGTGTATAGATCAAGACAAGAGGTGTACGCAAAGGGACTGGAGAGATCTGTCAGGTTATTCACTCTCAAGCAGGAACACAACTGGAATGATGTAGAATTTGGATTGGCATTAAAGTAAGCCTAATTTGCTTTTGATCCGTTTTTTCCTTATCATCATTATTGGCCTTTACACCCTGAGGCGTATTGGGCAGCCATTTTTAATACAATGTGTTTATTTTAAAGAATGGATGAAAGTGTCTGTTTTGATATATGTAAAATAGCTGCTTTTCTAAATTTGTTTTCGAATCAACACACTGGTTTGAAAGATTTTATCACAGTATTTACTAATTGTAAATATAATAGGAAATGAAAGAAAATGATTTTGTAAAGATTATTTTTTTATTAGTGTGTCTTATATATAAATTTCTACTTTTGGCTGATTTCAGAACAATAAATCAAGACCACACTTTGGGTCTTCATAATGTGATGTTTATTCCTGCCTTAGAGAGACTTGCAACAGAACAACAGAAAGCAAAATGGCTTCCACTAGCAAGAAATTACAAAATTATTGGCACTTATGCACAAACAGAGATGGGTCATGGTATAAATATATCAATGATAAAATGATAAAGATAGGAACAAATAGATATATTCAAGAAGTAAAAAAAAAATTATTTTAAATTCAAAATCTACTCTTTTTTATACTATGACAATACATGTACTTATTATGCCAGTTGTGTTTATGTAATATGCTTTGAATGACAAGTCGGTATAAATTACACACCAAAACACCCAGAAAACTAAATATAAACTTCTTAACTGAGGCTTTTGTCTTTGATAGGAACTTACCTGCAGGGATTGGAGACCACGGCTACATATGATGCCACGACAGAGGAGTTTGTCCTTAATACCCCAAAAGTGACCTCCATCAAATGGTGGCCGGGCTCCTGTAAGTCTAATAAACCTTAATGATAGAGATCAGAGGCCTGTTCAACAGAATGTATGCGAGGGCTTGCCAGAATTCCTTATACCTCCAATAGAAATTACGAGCGCTCTGTCTGTTGAGCAGGCTTCAGGTTGTCTACTCACTTTAATAAAAATATATAAACTATATGTTAGAATTTAGAGATGGGGACAAAACTGCTGCTCTCTTTCTGATATGCTGTATATTTATGTTCCCCAAACGGAGTTTGGGAACATATTGTTTTTACTCGGTTTCTTATTATTATTATTATTATTATTATTAAGGTCTTCCGTTTCAGACGGAAGACCTTATAGTGATTCTACTGTTTTTTTCTTTTTATTATTATTATTTTTTTCCCTTTTTGTTTTGACGATTTCTCAGAGATGACTGGACGGATTCTCATGAAATTTTCAGAGATGATAGAGAGTCAAAATATCTTTCTAATGCAGTTTTCAGTTTTTCAAAATTCACTTCCGGTCGTCAGATATGTCCGATTTCCGCTTTTTTCAAAAAAATTTTGTCCCAGTCATATCTCAGAAACGGTAAGAGATGAAGACACCAAACTTATATGAGTAATAGATCTTGATAAGTAGGCAAAACTATTTGGGTTAACACAGTTCGCCGTCACTTCCGGTCGTCACAGGAAGTGATCAAAGAAATCGAAAATTTCAACTTTTCTTTTTTGAAAGTTTTTTTGCAGCACAAAATAGTATTTTATTTGTAGTTTCGAAATATGTCAGTCCCACTGGAAACAAAAACGACGACTTCCGGTTATAAGAGAAAAACTACAAAATTTGAGTATTATTCTTTCCCATAAATATTTTTAATAGATAAAGTATTTCTAATGATTTTTGGATATGTTATTCAGACTGCAAATGTCTACAGTAACGTCAAATATCTTTGTAAAATTCACTTCCGGTCGCGTGATTTCCTGTCCTCAAAACGAGAACTTATCATAGCTAGATCTCGTAAATGGAAAAAGATTAAGACACCAAACTTACACAATTGGTAGATCTTGATGAGTAGGCAACTTCAGTTTGGATAAGATTGTCCG
>NW_026940334.1:0-12202 GCF_032062105.1 Saccostrea cuccullata
TTAGCTAATAGGTTAAGTCTGGGGCTTTCTGAGCGGTTTCTGCGGGTTCATCAAAGGATTCAACGGGAACACTTGAGACGGACGCCAGCCAGCCCCGAACGCTCCCACTGAGTCCCCTATATAAAGCCCTATAGAGTAAAACCGGGCTGATAAAGAGGCATGGCGCGAATTGCGTCCCCAACGCCTCCCAGTGTAACCCAATGGAATCTATATAAATTCCCAGCGGTTCCCAACCAGCCAGCCCGTCGGCCTTGCCAGCCGCTCCCAGTGGTTCCCCAGTGAATCACCCAGACAATCACCCAGTGAATCAATCAGACAATAGCTTGATCATCGTTCCGGTGTTAGGTACATAAGCGGCTAATTGATTTCCCCTAGTTCTCCCGGTGGTTCCATTGTAATCCGGTCGGTACTCGATTGGGTTCTTACTTGGAACCACTGAGGAAATCCCCTAGGTAAATCAGGGAATTGGTGTAACTAATGATTACATATGATTTTTATGTATGTTAGTATCATATGTAATTAAATAAATTTATATTGGAATAAATAATTATGAGAGTATCATTCAATCAATTTAAAAATGGTTTTGTAGTAAAGATTAATGGAATTGGTATTTATTGGGTTGGTTCACAGCCTGAAGCAATGAAAGCGGTTAACTTAATTATGGAAGGTAAATTTCTACGGTGTTTAAGAATCCCTATATAAAACAGAAAGGCTAAAAACAAAAACCTAGCAGCGAAATCTAATTAGTGCTGCAATATGTGGCGGCTGTGAGAGGTTGTGAGACTAAACGCCACTTTGGGAAAAATGATTTATTTGCTGGTTCCCATTGTCCACAGTGTTATTCACGGTCTTCGGCGGTGCGTTATAATGATTAATTGAAGATTAAAAAGATCCGGGCGATAATTAATGAAGGTTTCCAGTGGACATATTTGAAGCTAAACAAATTATAAAGAATGGTATTGGATGGTCATTATCTATTAAATGGATATTGAAACTTGGCTCGCATTAGGTCAATTCAATTGAAACATTAAAACATTATTACAAAACAGGAATTTATTATTATGAGAATTAATGACGCAATGAATTTACTAGGCTTATCCGGTACTGTTGTCACAGGCAGATATCAAGAAAGCTTATAAACGGGCATCCATCAAGTATCATCCTGATAAAAACCCGGCAGGCTTGGAAATGATGAAGGCAATCAATGAAGCATATGAAACGCTTCGCAAGGTTGATAAGGATGTCACTTTCGACGATTCCGACGATGCAAGCCCGTATGATTACTCGGAAAAACTTAATGATTTCCTAATGGCAATAGTGGACTTGATCGGCCTTGAGATTGAAGTTTGTGGGAATTGGGTATGGATAACGGGCGACACAAAACCACACAAGGACTTTTTAAAAGACTTGGTTGCAAGTGGGCTAAAAAGAAAAAAGCATGGTATTTCAGACCGGAGGAATGGAAATCATTTAACCGAAAAAGCCTATTCAATGGATGAGATACGCGCAAAGCAAAGCATGGATCCTCAACTGTGAAAGGCAATCCGGGCAAGTTCAGGCTGGCGAGTTGATTTACATTCAGGGGATCCCATGGTTTCCCAGTGGTTCCCCTGTAGTAAGTCAATTTAAACACAAGGCTACCATTATGAAATTTATAAGATGAGTTAAACGCACTAAACTCATGCGATATTGCAGATATTGATAGTAAACTGGAGCGACTAGCAAATATGCAAAGGCCAATAGCTAGAAATGCCAAAATTAAGAAAATGTTGTGGTGTTGAAAAGGAAAATATTATTTGATTTTCATCAAAAAATAGACTATAAATGTTGAAAAATGATCTTCCTGTAGGGTTCCCCTTAGAATCCTATGGAAAGCTTACCTTTACTTACAAAACATGTTAAAAAGGCAAAATATGAAATAGTGTCCCAAAAATTAAAGGCAACAAAACGCATCTGTAATTTAAAATCGTCGCGATAACGGTGAAAATTGGTATGCAATTAAAGATAGCTTAAATGTTAACTTAACATATGATGATGTTTTAGTTGATGGTTGCAATGTTGAAACTATTCACGAATAAACATGCTTACATTAATAATATATTATTCAAGGAAGACATGATAAAAGCTACTAAGCGCGGAATGTCGCTGTAGGTTCCAAATGGAACTATGAAAGTAATTATTTACACACAAGGCAATACATTATGGAACAGGTCAACTATGAATACTTATTAAATGAAAAAATTAATAAAATATTGGGAGTGTGACATTGAACAAGGAATTGAATAATGAAGGATGCTTGTATGGTTTGAAAATTTAACCTCAAGAAATAGGTGATTATGTCATATGGGCGCTTTGGAAAGGTTCAGATTTGAGGCTAATGAAGTTATATGCTACACCATTTACTTGTATTATCAAGAGAGGTTTAATAAATGAAAAACACATTCACAGATAAAGAATGGTTTTTAGTTGAAAACTAATGAAAGTGAGGCTACATTGTTAAACGAAGTGCTGAAACTACATATTCACTGTGACCTTGACAGAAATAAGTTTTTCACAGTGTTGAAAACTTTAAAATGCATTTATCAAAAGGGATGCATCTAAAACTGTGAAAATGAAACAAAGTTTAAGAATCATGAATCTACCTTTATATGGTGACAGATTTATCATTTATATAGAAAGATTTAGTAAATGATCTTCCTGTAGGGTTCCCCGGTGGAATCCTATTGAAAGATTATTTAAATGAATAAATAAATTCAGGGCTAACATATGGAAGAATCAACAATTAGTAAATTACAACTTATTGCGTTTTATTTACCGGGAGAATGGAAAGTAAACACTTTGCTCACAACAAAGCGTAATTATTATTTACAAAATAAAACCGGGCTTTTCATTAACATAACTTATAAATATAAATGCAACTTGCCTCAGTGGTCATTGCTTGTCAGGAACAAAAGCTACTACGATAATTTTCAAACCATAGCAACCGTAGGCTGTAGTCTCGATAAGTCCGTACAAGCCATTACAGCGGATTTAAAAGGCCGTTTGTTGTGTTCATGTGAGGAGGCACATAAAACCATTAAGGAAAACCGGGAAAAAAACAAGATTCCCTAAACCTTATGGAACAACGGCGGCATGTAATGGCGGCTATTAATACAATTGTTAGAATTGATCATGAAGCTGACAACTCATTATAATCATTCATCTTTAATTAATAAGGATGGTAATAAATTGGGGCTGTTAACTCATATTCACAATAAGGTTGATCAGTTTCACCTAGATTTATATGGCTTACCAGTGAGCAAGTAATTAAAATTATGGATATTATAGGCGGTACAAAATGAGCATTAAAAATACTGTTATTAAATCAGCTGAAAACGAATTCTACACATGTTTGGTGTATTAGTAATATCAATATAGATATTTACTCACCGGATAGTGAGGACAATCTAGCGGCTTACATGGCTAATTATGATTATAGTTCAGCGTATGAAGTTATTGATCCTTAGAAGCCTTTGAAATCTGCGGGAGTCCCGATTTTGATTCTGTAGATGATATTGATTTTTCCACTTGTCACAATGCATTAGATTGTTGTTTGCATGAGGCTAATAAAGCCATCCAAAGTTCATTAGAGAAAGGCTGGACTATTGGCTTTAATGAAGTGTCAGAAATGGTTGAGCATTTCAAAGAATTAGCAATGTATATGAATGCGCCCGGTGTTATTCAATACATTTCTCAACGGCTCCCCGGTTATCCCACATGATCCACAATAGGGAGCATCCGGCTAACATCCTTATCTATGATGATCAATCAAGCGGTGTTTATCCCCAAAAAATTGATGGTCATTTCTACGGTATGGAAAAGAAATTATCTAATCAGTGTTATATGTTTGTATGTTTGAACCAACTAACAGCAATTTTTGAAAAGCCTCAATTCATCGAAGGTTAACCAATGGCTAAAATTATTCAATACACGGTTACACAAGAACTCAAGTTAAAAGCGGCTTACTGGTATGAACCACATTCAAACGTGAGATACCCGGTGATCCTCGACGAATCCGAAACGTTCTAATAGGATTCAGCAATAAATACATCTACACACCTGATACCTTTGCGGCCTGTGAGGACGTGGTAAAAAGCGGCCTTGTGTTAGGATCCACTATCTACGGTTTTGAGTGTCGTCACGCTCATGACCTAATTTATATGATAGATTAATCAATGAATGAGGTTTAATATGAATTGGACACCAAAAAGTAAAATTTTCCGCCTAACTCCCTGGTAAACCTAACGGCCTTAGCGGATACCCTAGATCACACGGTTACATTGTTGATGTACTCCACACAATGTTAGCTGTTAATGGTCGCAATGGTGAAGGATATGTAGATATTGAAGATATTGATCAAATTGAAGGTTTAGCTAAACACCTAATTACTAGTAATCCTAGCTCAAGTCACCGTATAGATATTGTGTACAAACATTATGAAAGCAGTTGATTTATTTATTTCACAGTTATCATTTCAAGCCAGCTTAACAATATGTTGAGCGGCTACCTTAAAGAGGCAATGAAAGATATTGATGATAGTGAACTTTGATCTATATTAAAATGAACAAGAAAAGTTAAGTATAGAAGATGTTACTAATCTTACTAATTTAGCCTATGGGCTATTAGTAACAATATTGATCTTGATTAGTTTAATGCAAAGGGTTAGGATACTAGCCCTTGACATTAAGTTAATTATTATAATTTTGTATGTAGTGGTGGATGTTGTGATTAAAGTAAGTAATTTTAACCTGTGTTTTGATACTAAGCATGTAGCTAATAATAGATTTGTATGGCGATATGTTTAATACTAAAATCTTAAAAACCCAATTAGAACAGCTGTTACACCTTTACCTATTGATTCCCTAGTGTTTGACCTAGAGGTTGCTTTACATGTTGCAATGGTTGAGCAAGGTTATACAGGCGAACCAGTTAAACTATTTAAGTGATATGACATGAATATTTTTTAGCTTAATCAAATGCACATGTTGCGGCATGCTTCAAGCGACAAACATGTTGTAAAAATGCCTTTGAAAGTGTTCAGCTACTTTGCACATGTAAGCGGGTTCTAGATGGTGAACCAACTACGGTTTACATTCCATCTATTAAGGTTTGCAAGTGGAACCCTGAAGGAATCCCACGGATACCCGCACGTATAAAAGTGTAAAGCTACGTAAAAAGCGCGTGATTCACGTCCTACCGTGCGACACTATCAAAACAAGGTTAAATACCCCTATATTGACCGCTAAAAAACTTTATTTAGAGTCACACGTAAATCATCCGTGTGCTAAATGGGTAAGGGAATCAGTTCATAATTATTACTGGCTACATACAACATGCTTATGCTCTTTGCATGGAGTACAAATATAGATTTGGTAAAATCATGCTGCAGCTCTATGTTGCTATTGGAAGCCGCTCCTCGATGCTCCCCATAATATCCCGCTTGTTCCCGCTACCCTACCCGCGCAAGCCATGCCAATCCAGTATAGACAAGCGGATCCCGTTGCGGCCTACTGGGAATACTACAGGAAGGAAAAGCGCGAATTTAAACAGCGTGGTGGTTTTGTCCCGGCTAAATGGACTAAAGATTCTCCTTTACAGTTTTTTAATTTGAATATTGAAATCAAGGATTCACTATGACAAGATCATGAATTACTAAAAAAATATCCTTTTATTGCACCTACTCAAAGTACTAGCAATATGAATTATGTGATTCATCTTTGCAGAATGGCACACGAACAAAATCAGCCAGCTACAGTAACATATACTAAAAATGATACTGAATGGGCATATATCAAAGAATATAGAAACGAAATGTATATTGAAATATTCAAAAAGATATGTGAAAAGAATGGTTTTGATTATGAACTTAAATTCAAAGGTATTGGATTATGGTTTGTTTTTCAGAAACATTATGTTCATGCCAAACTGATTTTAAATTCTATAAGGCTACTGGAATAATAGTATCGTTAAAAAATTGTTCTACTATGAAATATGTGAATTCCATCAAAAATTCTATGAATTATTGATTTGTATAAATGCATATCAAGTCAAATACTAAAATTAGTTGTTTTAAAACATTTTGAAGAACAATTACAAGGATGAAATATTAACATGACTCAAATTATTATTGTTATTATTGCTTTTATTGTAATTATTTTCTTGTTTTATAAGGATGCACTTTTTGTAAATGAATGAGCATAGGCACACACAAAATAAATCAATGAACTGTTAGACTGATCCCCGCAAAGTTAGATATCATGAGGTTTTGAATGATTTAGCGGATGCGCCAGATGAAGCGTATCCGAAAGGCTTATCTATGGTTTCCCTAGGAAATCTAAGGACACTTAGACATTATATTGATGATGCCATAGAGAATCATAAGCAAAATCAAATAGACATGTTTATAGAAGTTATAAGCAAAGAAAAAGATATAACAGTTAATGATGTGGTTGATTATGCACTTAACCCAAGCCAATACATTAAAGAACATTTTAAACATCTTTAATAACCTTCATAATAATATGACAGTTGGCAATATAATGTTATTTGTTGATATTGCTTCAAATGAAGGCACAACAAATAAATCAATAGCTGCGATTAAACATAAGTACCCGAACTGTTAGCAAACAATTGTCTGTATTGAGAGACAAAGTAAAACTAGATGGTGACCTTTGATTTATGAAAAACAGAATGCATTATTGATAAAAGGCTCAAAAAGTTTTACCTAACTGAACAAGGTAAACAAGTTGCATCTGATATAGAAAGCTTGTTTAATACTCAGAATAAATTAGATTCTATTGATATTAGCACGTTGTTTGGTGATAATATGCCGATTAAAGAACTTAAAAACGGATGGAAAGTAAACGTAACAAGGAAAGGAAAGCGTTTTATTAAAGCTTGTTACTACTTCCCTAGAGGATGCACAAAAATTAGAAGATTGGCTATTTTAAGGCTTGAAAATGGATCCCTATGGATCTACAAGTGAAACAAAGGGAAACACACTATGGGCTATCTGTTTCATCTAACGGACACCCTGAGATGGTCAAAGCACAAAAGCGAGTCACAACGTAAAAACCGCTCAAGTAGTTTTAGATAAGCTAAACTGTGAGAAGTGTCAGATAAAAGACATATTGAACAATGATAAATTAATGAACTTTGAATCCAGTGTAAAAATGAAGGTTTATCGTTAGCTACAATTGATAAATATAAATCTTCATTAAAAGCAATGATTGATATAGCACATTTAAAAGGCTTTATAAATAATAAACCAGAATTAAAACATTCAGGTAAAGCACGTAGAAGGATTCAATATTTCACAAAAGAACAAGAAGCAAAATTTTTGTCACAATGTTTGAAGTACAACTATAAAGAGTTACACGATATCGCTGTATTCTCGATTGATACAGGTTGCCGAGCTAGTGAGCTATTAAGTTTAGAGAGTAGCGACTATCACAACAAAGCGATCTTATTTAAAGATACGAAAAATGGTGATGATAGGCTAATCCCTTTAACAGATAGAGCTAATGATAATACTTAAAAGATTGGAGTTTAAGGATAAGTTATTCAAGTTATCTTATGAGCAACTAAAGTATCAATGGAGGAAAAGTTAGGGAACTATTGGAGTTAGATAGTGACTACTGTTACCATGTTTGTAGACATACGTTTGCAACAAGGTTATTACAGGCAAAATGCGTCTCCAATGGTTCAAAAGCTTACAGGGCATCGTGATGCTAATAGTTTGAGTGTTTATAGTCATGCGAACATTAAACACCTAGAACAAATGATTCAAACAATTAATTAATTCAAATATTTAAGGAAACTATTATGAACTTTCTATCACAATTTAACCTTGGTGAAAACGTAGAACTAGGCGAAAAGAAACAACGCCATGTTAAACGAAAAGCCTTTAGAAGAATTCACTGTTGATGATTGGAAAGAACGTTTGAAATGTGTCAGTAAGGGCTAAAGCGCGTGGTAAAGGTAAACAGCCTATACAATGGCGAGCGGCTATCCAGCTTAGTACGGGTATTTTACCACTTAATCCAATGGCGAAATTCCTTTCCTATTGTTCCCTATGGATGACTTTAGTAAAGAAAACGTAGAGGACAAGATGACTGAGATCCTTGCCCAGGTTAAAGCTGGCGATTCTCACAACGATTTCATAATGGAACTTGGTAAAAAGGTTATTGATACCGTATCAAAAGCAAGGGAGGCCACCAACGTCGTAAAGATAAGGCCGCTAACATTGAGAATTTGGAAAGCCGCATTGTGGAAACAGAAAACACAGCGTACTCAGGAACAAGGCGAGGAACAACTGACAATCACTGAGAATTCCCCAGCGAAAGCTAAGGAAACCAAGGAAGAAACCCCTATGACTCCTGCTGAGAAACGTAAGGAAACCATGCGCTAATAAAGAAAGAAGCTGAAAAAGCTAAGAAAGCCGCAAAATAAAGATAGCTCTAAAAGCCTGTAGGAACGGTTCTACGGGCTTTAAATTTTAACCCTGTACAACGTTCAAGTGCACCCTAGAAACCCCTCAGGATGCCATAGAGGCACGATTTGAGGCCATTAATCACCGGAGATCCCAACACATGAAGAAAGGACGCCAAAAAGGCGATATTATTAAGAATTGGTTAGATGATTATGAGTGGCTTATTGATGTTGAGCTAAAGAAATATTTCAATAACATTTCATTCACTGCCCAATCACTTGTGTAAACAACTTAAAAATAGAGAGGGTAACTTTGTTGTGTATTCAACTTTTCGAGCACAATTGAGTAGATGGATTACACCGTCGAAAGAATCTAAAGCAAATGGCTAAATTGCATAATATTGATGAAAATTTAGACCTAGTGAATATAGTTGAACAATTACAAAAGATTCAGAACAAAAAAAAGCCTCTGAATGAATCAAAGGCAAAATTAGAAAATGATTCTCAAGTTTAAAAACAATGATACGGAATGTGGCTTTTTAAACTGTGAAGAAATCAAGATTGCGATATTGGAAATAAACAACAAATTAAGTCTAGTTAAATTGATAAAATAATCAATAAGATAATGAAGAAAAGCCCCTAGGAATTCCCTAGGGGCTTTCTTATTGCTTCACAAGTTGGTTATCTCAGCAAATTGAATTGCGTTCTAACGTGCAACGAACCTGCATCCTTGCAACGGTGGACGTATTAACTGAACTGACGAACGATAGAACACAAACAGTAAAGTTAGATACCCACCCTACACCCTGCTAGCTGCTTCCTTCTGTCACAAACAAAACAACTAGCTACTAACTTTTTTGCGCTTTGAATGACTGGTAAAACGACAACCAGTACAAGAAATCACTATAACCTACTCACTCAGTCACACAATCATCTAGTGACCAATTCTGTCATTTGTTTCATACTTTTTAATCATCATCAAATTCTTTACATTCCATTTCAATTCGCATCCTTGATAAATGCTTTCTAAAATCTCATTGGATTCCTCAATGGTTTCCGGTTGGGTTTCCCAGCATTCCCATAGGTATTCTTTGATGTTCAGTGAGGCTATACGACATTGCTTGAATATTTCCCTAGCTTGCCTATCACTGATTGGTTTGTCATCCATAACGCGGGTCACTAATTTCTTAACATCCTTGGTTGTGATGTAGCCATGTTTGGAAATCACATCAAATATTCTAGTACGCACACCCGGCCTCGTTCCTCTAGTCGCTTTTGAGGCTTGTGTGATGATTTTCAGGAATGCGGGGTCTAGCTGATTATATTGATGCATCCCATGATGGCGGAGGAATTCATAAACAGTCGTATTGTCAAAAGTTCGTGGTTTAAACATGCGGACACCTATATAAGATCCTATAGATCCCTTGAGGATTCGGTTTTCAATAATTAATTAATTATATATAACATGTGTCCTTAGTTTTACTAAGTGATCCCTATATAGGTGTCCACATGAAACAAATCACAGGTGTCCACATCAAGCGGATAACCTATGACCTGTCAAATAATGCGTGTAATCGATTCTAAGAGCCTCTAAGATTTAGTGCTGCACAATGGTATTACTTTTTCTATAGAGCCTCTTAGAATGGATTATTCTACGAAGCCTCAGGGGTACTTTTTGGCTGGTTGTAGCCTTCCTGTGAGATTTCCCGGCGAACCTGCTTAATATAGGCTTAATCCCCAGTTGATAAAGCATGTTCATAACGTTGAATAAGTGCCTCTTTTAAATCATCCACTCCCCTTGCCCGTTTGTCTGCTGCGGTTCGCTTGGCTTGGTTAATGGATTCCTCAGAGATTCCCGGTAGTTCACCTGAATTCGCATGATTGATTCTTCAACTGCTATTTGCATGTCAATAGAGCTGTCAGAATCCCGCTTGCTGGAATACTTGTTCTTAGTGGAAACCATGTGACCTTTATTAAATCTTGACGCTGTAGGGCTGATTGAGCGGCTTTATTGATAAATGCATCATCTACATTTGCACCTACTGAAGCCATTAGTTGCTTGCATTGTCCAATGGTAAGGTCGTGGATACTAAGGGCTTCGATTTTTCAGAATTGTTGGGCTTCCCTTTTGATTACTAACTTTATACATGCTAACCCCTTATTTATTATCATTTTCTGCAATGACAGCTTTTAAGGCTTTCTTCAGCACAAATGCTTTAGTTGGCACATATTTATTACGTGCAACACGTAAAGTAAGAACATCCTTTGCATATATCCATCAAATCTTTAATTTCATCATCGATGTATAGATTAATATTGATGTTTGCATTTTCTACACCTAATCTTTTAATTTTCATGATTTTATATCCTATGTTTAGTTAAATTTTGTTAATTAAACATAGATAAATCATTGCAAACTTTCTTTAATTAACAATGATTTACCTACGATTTGTGATTAATTAAAATGTTTCAGAAACAAATTCATCTAAATGTTGCTCTAGATTGAATTTTGGATTGATGAACATTGAGATTCCCTAGTTGGTACAATAAGCAGTCAAGTTCTTCTTTTTCCTCTAAAAATACACCTTTTGATTTCAATTTCATTAAAATCTTAATAAGCAATAAATCTAAATTCATAAATTCAAAGTTATTAATTATATCAAAAACCTTTTCATAATTGATATTACTCAATTTTTCCAAGCGTTCCCCTTTGTTCAACTCTTCGAACATTTCATGATCGAATGGTAAAAAGTACAATGAATGATGTTTTCTTCAGTTGGTAATTGTTCCATGTTTGATCCTCATTTAGGGTTGATTAATGACTATAAAGGTACGGTGTGTACCTTTTTCTCTATAAGTCGGATGTTTTTATTTGGTCTCGATGTTTTTCAATCCTTACCTTGGAAACCTCTTCTCTACTATCTGCAAATCGGACACCTGTCCGTTTTGAGGTTTACTCTCTTCACTACAATTCACATGATTTCGATGTTTTCCTTGTTCTCTGCAAATCGGACACCTGTCCGTTTTGTCTATAGTCCACAATCATTGAAGGTATTTTGACGTCATAAAGCAGTCAATCTAAATTAATGTGACAGTTATATACCACTACATTACATTACACTGACAACAAATTAGAGTAATGTGCTTGTATTGAGCCACTATTCTGCTAGTATAGAGCGGTCAGATTAATTTTATTTGACAACAAACTAATAATGAACAATAGGATGCATATAATGATTTCTAAAGAATTCCCTGTAGTAGGCGCTGATATCGGCTGTAGTCATATTAAACTAACTTGGTATGATGAAAATAATGATCTTAAAAACTTTGTTGCTCCTTCTGTAATTTATGAAGCTTATGCACCTTTATGTTTCATTGAAGATCAATCAAATACTAATTATGAATGTGCTGGACGTGTTTTTAATTTTCATGAATCTTGTGGTGTTCAACCGTTCAACACTAAACAGCCTAGTTTTCCATACAGTGTAGAAAATGCGGTTATGTTGCATCATGCTTTAATATGGCAGGTTTAGAAAGGTGATATTAAAGTTGCTATTTGTATGCCATACGATGATTACTTTACTGATCGTGGTAAAAATGAAGAAAAAATTAATAAGCGAAAATTAGCCGCTCAAGTTGTTGTTACTAACGATATTGACGTTGATCTACGTATAACAGAGGTTCAGGTATTCCCCGAGGCAATCATTGGGGCATACGGTTGTTTCATCGATAA
>NW_026940335.1:0-11902 GCF_032062105.1 Saccostrea cuccullata
GAATCAAGGGGAAACCCTTTCTATTCCACTGGATTCCAAGTCACGGGATACCGATGGAATCCGAGTGTAGGGTGTTTTCGTTGCACGGAATCAAGGGGGAATAACCCAGTATCCTGCATGGAAACCACAAGGAACCATAATGTAATCTTGAAGTTTCCATAAGGTTTCCAACAATGGGAAACTGGTTTTTAGCTCAAGTGAGCTTTTCTGATCAAAATTTGTCCGTCGTCTGTCGTTGTCGTTGTCGTCGTTGTTGGCGTTGTCGTTGTAAACTTTTCACATTTTCATCTTCTTCTCAAGAACCACTGGGCCAATTTCAACCAAACTTGGCACAAAGTTTCCTTGGGTGAAGGGGATTCAAGATTGTTCAAATGAAGGGCCACGCCCGGCCCTCCTCCAAGGGGAGATAATTATGAATTAGTGAAAAATTAATAGCATTTTTAAAAAATCTTCTTCTCAAGAACCACTGGGCCAGGAAAGATGAAACTCATGTGAAATCATCCTCATGTAGTGAAAATTCAAGTTTGTTCAAATAATAACCCCCGGAGGTAGGGTTGGGCTAAAATGGCGGAATAAAGTTTTACATAGGAATATATAGGAAAAAATCTTTGAAAATCTTCTTCTCAAGAACCACTGGGCCAGGAAAGATGAAACTCATGTGGAATCATCCTCATGTAGTGTAGATTCAAGTTTGTTCAAATCATGACCCCCGGGGCTAGGGTGGGGCCAAAATGGCCGACCCAAGTTTTACATAGGAATATATAGGAAAAAATCTTTGAAAATCTTCTTCTCAAGAACCACTGGGCCAGGAAAGATGAAACTCATGTGGAATCATCCTCAGGTAGTGTAGATTCAAGT
Organism: Saccostrea cuccullata; assembly: GCF_032062105.1. Taxonomy (NCBI): domain Eukaryota; kingdom Metazoa; phylum Mollusca; class Bivalvia; order Ostreida; family Ostreidae; genus Saccostrea; species Saccostrea cuccullata. Next base: position 859 of record NW_026940335.1, read on the forward strand.
TTGTTCCAATCATGACCCCCGGGGCTAGGGTGGGGCCAAAATGGCCGACCAAAGTTACATAGAAATGCATAGAGCAAATCTTTTAAAATCTTCTTCTTAAGAACCACTGGGCCAGGAAAGATGAAACTCATGTGGAATCATCCTCAGGTAGTGTGGATTCTACATTGCTCAAATCATGACCCCTGGGGCTAGGGTGGGGCCAAAATAGCCGACCAAAGTTTTACATAGGAATATATAGGAAACATCTTTTAAAAATCTTCTTCTTAAAAATCATTGAGAAATGAAATAGGAACTTATTAAATGAAATTATCCCCAGGTAGTGTAGATTCAAGTTTGTTCAAATCATGACCCCTGGGGCTAGGGTGGGGCCAAAATGGCTGACCAAAGTTTTACATAGGAATATATAGAAAAATTCTTTAAAAATCTTCTTCTCAAGAACCACTATGCCAGAAAAGATGAAACTCATGTGGAATCATCCTCAGGTATTGTAGATTCAAGTTTGTTCAAATCATGACCCCTGGGGCTAGGATGGGGCCAAAATGGCTGACCAAAGTTTTATGTACAAATATATAGGAAAAACTTTAAAAATCTTCTTCTCAATAACCTTTGGGCCAGGAAAGACGAAACTTATGTGGAATCATCCTCAGTGAGTGAAGATTCAAGCTTGTTCAAATCATGACCTCTGGGGCTAGTTTTGGGCCCAAAATGGCTGACCAAAGTTGTACATAAGGATATATAGGGAAACCTTTTAAAATCTTCTTTTCAAGTACTTCCAAGCCATGATTAGTGATATTTTTCTATTTATATGGAATCATCCTCAGGTAGTGTAGATTCTACATTGTTCAAATCATGACACCCAGGAGGGTTCAAATTCAAGCCCCCCCCCTCCAGTAAACTTTTAGTTTTTATCTGATATGTGCTTTTTCCTAGTAGATGTGCTCAGGTGAGCGATGTGGCCCTTGGGCCTCTTGTTTCACTCAGTACTGAGTACTACAAGACAAGTAAGAGACGAATATCCTAGGCTATTGATACAGTCTACGGAGTACTACGAGACAGAGAGACCAGTAACCTCAGCTATTGATACGGTCTACCAAGTACTACAAGATTGGTAAGAGACCAGTACCCTAGGCTATTGATATGATCTACCAAGTACTTCAAGACAGGTAAGAAAACAGTACCCCAGGCAATCGATACAGTCCACTGAGTACTACAAGACAGGTAAAAATCTAGTACGCTAGATTATTGATAAAGTCTACCAAGTACTACAAGACTTGTAAGAATCCAGTACGATAGGCTATTGATACAATCTACTGAGTACTACAAAACTGGTAAGAGACCAGTGCTGTAGGCTATTGATATGGTCTACGGAATACTAGTCCAGTACCCTAGGCTTTTGATATGGTCTTCCCAGTACTACAAGACTGGTGAGAGACCAGTACCCTAGGGTATTAATATGGTCTACCGAGTACTACAAGACAGGTAAGAGAACGGTACCTTAGGCAATTGATATGGTCCACAGAGTTCTACAAGACAGGTAAAAGTCTAGTACGCTAGATTATTGATATGGTCTACTGAGTACTAAAAGACAAGTACGAGTCCAGTTCCCTAGGCTTTTCATATGGTCTACCCAGTGTTACAAGACAGGTAAGAGTCCAGTACCCTAGGCCATTGATACGGTCTATCGAGTACTACAAGACTGGAAGGAGACCAGTACCCTAGGCTATTGATACAGTCTACTGAGTACTGGTAAGAAACCAGTGCCCTAGGCTATTGATACGGTCTACCAAGTACTTCAAGACTGGAAAGAGACCAGTACTCTAGGCTATTGATACAGTCTACTGAGTACTACAGGACAGGTAAGAGAACAGTACCCTAGGCTATTGATATGGTCTACCAAGTACTTCAAGACAGGTAAGAGAACTGTACCCTAGGCTATTGATACTGTCCACCAAGTACAACAAGAAAGGTAAAAGTCCAGTATGCCAGATTATTGATATGGTCTAATGAGTACTACAAGACATGTAAGAATCCAATACCATAGGCTATTGATACAGTCTACTGAGTACTGCAAGACAGGTAGGAGACCAATACCCTAGACCATTGATATGGTGTACTATGTACTACAAGACAGGTAAAAGTCCAGTACCCCAGGCTATTGATACGGTCTACCGAGTACTACAAGACAGGAACTAAGAGTCCAGTACCTTAGGCCATTGATACGGTCCACCAAGTACTACAAGACAGGTAAAAGTTAAGTACCCTTGACTTTTGATATCATCTACCGAGTACTACAAGACTTGTTAGAATCCAGTACAATAGGCTATTGATACTGTCTACTGAGTACTAAAAAACTACTAGGAAACCAGTACCCTAAGGTATTGATACGGGCTACCGAGTACTCGAAGACATGTAGGAATCCAGTACTATAGGCTATTGATACGGTCTACTGAGTACTACAAACCTGGTAAAATACCTATACCTTAGGCTATTGATACGGTCAATTGAGCACTACAGAACAGGTAAAAATCCAGTACAATAGCCTATTGATACGGTCTACTGAGTACTAAAAGACAAGTAGGAGTCCAGTACCCTAGGCTTTTGATCGGTCTACCCTGTATTACAAGACTGGTAACAGATCAGTACCCAAGGTTTTTGCTATGGTCTACTGAGTACTACAAGACAGGTACTAAGAGTCCAGTACCCTAGGCCATTGTATAATGGTCTACCGAGTACTACAAGACTGGTAAGAATCAAGTACCCTCGGCTATTGAAACAGTACTGAGAACTACAAAACTGGTAAAATACCAGTACCCTAGGCTATTGATACGGTCTTGCGAGTACTACAAGACAGGTAGAAGACCAGTACCCTAGGCCATTGATATGGTCTACTAAGTACTACAAGACAGGTAAGAGACCAGTACCCTTAGTTAATTATACGGACTACCAAGTACTACAAGATAGGTAAAAGTCCAGTGCCCTAAGCTATTGATATGGTCTACCGAAACTACAAGACAGGAACTAAGAGTCCAGTACCTGAGGCCATTGATAAGGTCCACAAAGAACTACAAGATAGGTAAAAATAAGTACCCTAAACTATTGATATCATCTACCAAGTACTACAAGACTTGTTAGAATCCAATATGATAGGCTATTGATACAATATACTGAGTACTAAAAAAAAGTAGGAGACCAGTACCCTAGGCTATTGATACGATCTACCGAGTACTACAAGACTTGTAAGAATCCAGTACGATAGGCTATTGATACGGTCTACTGAGTACTACAAAACTTGTAAGAGAACAGTACTCTAAGCTATTGATAGGGTATACCAAGCAGTACACGACAGGTAAAAGTCCAGTACAAAAGGCTATTGATACAGTCTACTGAGTACTACAAGACAAGTAGGAGTCCAGTACCCTAGGCTTTTGATACAGTCTACCCAGTACTACAAGACTGGTAAGAGACCAGTACCCTAAGCTATTGATTCGGTTCACCGAGTACTTCAAAACAGGTACTAAGAGTCCAGTAACTTAGGCCATTGCATGATACGGTCTACCGAGTACTACAAGACTTGTAAGAATCCAGTACCATAGGCTATTGTTACAGTCTGCTATGTACTTCAAAACTGGTAAGAGACCAGTAACTTAGGTTATTGATATGATCTACGGAGTACTACAAGACTGGTAAGAGACCAATACCTTAGGCTATTGATACGAACTACCGAGTACTATAAGATAGGTAAGAGACCAGTACCCTAGGCTATTGATACAGTCTTCTGAGTACTACAAGACAGGTAAGGGAACAGTACCCTAGGCAATTGATACAGTCCACAGAGTACAACAAGACAGGTAAAAGTCTAGTACCCTAGGCCATTGTATGATACGGTCTACCGAGTACCACAACACTTGTAAGAATCAAGTACCCTTGGCTATTGATACAGTACTGAGAACTACAAAACTGGTAAGAGACCAGTACCCTTAGCTATTGATACGGTCTTGGGAGTACTACAGGACAGGTAAAAGTCCAGTACCCTTGGCTATTGATATGGTTTTCTGAGTACTACAAGACAGGTACATTTGTACTAAGAGTGCAGTACCCTGGGCCATTGTATGATACAGTCTACCGAATACTACAAGACTTGTAAGAATCCAGTACCTTAGGCTATTGATACAGTCTACTGAGTACCACAAATCTGGTAAGGGACAGTTTCCTAGGATATTGATACGGTCTACCGAGTACCACAAGACTTGTAAGAATCAAGTACCCTAGGCTATTGATACAGTACTGAGAACTACAAAACTAGTAGGAGACCAGTACCCTTAGCTATTGATACGGTCTTGCGAGTACTACAGGACATGTAAAAGTCCAGTACCCTTGGCTATTGATACGGTTTTCTGAGTACTACAAGACAGGTACATTGTACTAAGAGTGCAGTACCCTGGGCCATTGTATGATACAGTCTACCGAATTTCAATACTACAAGACTTGTAAGAATCCAGTACCTTAGGCTGTTGATACAGTCTACTGAGTACTACAAATCTGGTAAGGGACAGTTTCCTAGGATATTGATACGGTCTACCGAGTACTACAGGACAAGAAAAAGTCCAGAACCTTTGGCTTTTGATACGGTCTACTGAGTACTATAAGACAGATACAGTAGGAGACCAGTACCTTAGGCTATTGATAGGGTATATCGAGTACTGATCATTTGCGAAATAGCGTACAGCGAACAGCGGACTTCAGACATCTAAAGGCGGACTTTTCTAAGGGAGCGATTTAAAAACTTGAAAAATATAAATTAATAACAAATCATCTGAAAATGTATAAGCCTCTGATAGCTATGAAAAAATTAAATCGAAGAATTTTGAAATTCGTATTTTGACTGGTTTAATTAGAAAGTTTGCAAAGAATTTATTCGTGAACATTAAATTGTCTCGAAATAGCATAAAATAATATTTTTGTATGCATTATTAAATTGAATAGTATCAAATATGAACTACAAACAACTACATGTACAATCTAAGAAATTGAATTGTACAGACATTATATTTCAACTTCACATTAATTAGTTTCTTATTTGCAAACTGAAAGTACAACTTCTGATCAATGTGATATACTGTAAATAAACCTTTTTAAATAAGGGATGTTTTACGCCTTGCATGCACAAATTTGGGTCATATTTTACTTGCATTATACTTTTCAATTCCCATTTGCTATGCAATTTGTCGTTGGAAGATGAACTGAGTAGAAAGCATGAATTTTGTCAAAACTTTCATTTATATTTTACTGTATAAAACTTATACTAAATTAGCCTATTTTAAATATAATGGACAATTAAGATACCAAGTTTAATGACACGTAAAAGCTGTCTTTCAAAGATAAAAAAAATGTTTTTTTCTGTTTGTTTGTTTGTTTGTTTTTACTTTTTTTTTGAATATTGAAAAAAAGAAATATTCAAAGTACTTAAAGCTAAATGTTTCCAGTTACTGTAAACCAACTTTTATTCGCTTGCGAGACATTTTCGCGAAGTTCACGAGAACCTTGTCATCGCGAATATTCCTCGCCGTGAACCGGTCCCTAAAGTCTGTGTGTTAATTAACAGATCTAAAATCGAGTTGATCGCGAAAATTGATTGTCGCGTACTAGTTTACCGCTGTTTAATCGCAAAATAAAGTCTTTGCGAATTAAAGTTGGTTAACATATAGTCGTTAGATATATAAAATATGTACTGAAGAGACACTATCGATTTTGATTTTTTTTGGAGGGGGGGGGGGTGTTGAGGTACAACTTCCCTGAAATTTTTTTTTGACAAATCAAAAAAGGAAAATATATTCAAAATTCGAAAATTCCATTCTCAGGGAGGAGAGTGTATTTACGAAAGGGTGTGTGTATGTTAATTTCTCTCTTTTAGATACATTTGCATATTAAGATAGTTTCACTGTCTATACAAGTACTGTACCAAAAAGTGTGTGCTTGTGAGAAGGTGGGATCAACTGGCTTTTTAATTAACGTACTGTACCCTGATTTTATTAAGCCAAATTAGAGTTTGAGTTCTGATACTAAGTCTGTATATAAGCCTTGCTTATTGAAATGGATTGAACCAGGTAATTGAAATTGGTATGAATCTAAGAAAGCAGAGTAGATCAGGAATCTGCATCATGTTTCCAGCTAAGTCAAATGTACATTACTCTTTATTTATTTCAAATTCGATATACATTTGTACATTAGGGCACATCCTTTTTTCTTTTTTCGGAGGGATGTGTGTGTTAAAACAGGCATATAGAAAACAGTTTGTAAAACTGAAAAATCTTGAAAATCAAATATTTAATAATAATAAAATTCGTATAAAGAATAATTAAATAAAGATTTAAGATAGAAAATGAAAACACATTTTCGATGTGAGTTCCGATTGCAAGGAGACTGACTGAAACATAATGTAATCCAAGTGTTCCTTATTTCCTACTTATAAATGTCGCAGAAGTATGTTGTTTGTTGATAACCATAATATCAAATGCTATTGCATTATTCATTCAAACGTAAAATAATTAATGTGATTTATAAATTCTGCACCTTGAGATGCTCCCCCTTATTTAAAGTCCGAAGTCTGAAGTCTGTTCTCCACTGTACGCTATTCCGCAAATGTCCACTACAAGACAGGTAGGAGACCAGTACCCTAGGCAATTGATATGATCTACTAAGTACTACAAGAAAGGTAAGAGACCAGTACCCTAAGTTAATGATACGGTCTACCAAGTACTACAAGATAGGTAAATGTCCAGTACCCTAGGCTATTGATATGGTCTACCGAAAACTACAAGACAGGAACTAAGAGTCCAGTACCTGAGGCCATTGATAAGGTCCACCAAGTACTACAAGATAGTTAAAAATAAGTACCCTAAACTATTGATATCATCTACCAAGTACTACAAGACTTGTTAGAATCCAAAAAGATAGGCTATTGATACAATATACTAAGTACTAAAAAAAGTAGGTGACCAGTACGCTAGGCTATTGATACGATCTACCGAGTACTACAAGACTTGTAAGAATCCAGTACAAGGCTATTGATACGGTCTATGAAATTCACAGGACGGTAAGAGAACAGTACCCTAGGCTATTGATAAGGTCTACCGAGTACTACAAGACAGGTAGGAGAACAGTACCCTAAGCTATTGATACGGTCTACGAAATTCTACAGGACAGGTAGGAGAACAGTACCCTAAGTTATTGATACGGTCTACCGAGTACTACAAGACAGGTAGGAGAACAGTACCTTAAGCTATTGATACGGTCTACGAAATTCTACAGGACACGTAAGAGAACAGTACCTTATGCTATTAATACGGTCTACCAACTACTACAGCACAGGTAGGAGAACAGTACCCTAAGCTATTGATACGGTTTACCAAGTACTACAGGACAGGTAGGAGAACAGTACCCTAAGCTTTTGATACGGTTTACCAAGTACTACAGGACAGGTAGGAGAACAGTACCCTAGGTTATTTATACGGTTTACTGAGGTTTACTGAGTACTACAAGACTGGTAGGAGACAAGTACAATATAGTCTATTCATATGGTCTACCAAGTACTTCAAGGCAGATAAGAGAACAGTACCCTAGGCTATTTATATGGTCTACAGAGTAATACAAGACAGGTTGGAGATCAGTACCCTATGCTCTTCATACGGTCTACTGAGTAATACTAGACATATAAATTACTAGTACCCTACGCAATTGATACGGTCTACATAGGACTACAAGACAGGTAAGAGACCAGTACCCTAGGCTATTGATACCGTATACCGAGTACTACAAGATAGGTAGGAGAGCAGTACCCTAAGCTATTGATACAGTCTACTGAGTCCTACAAGACAGGTAATAGACCAGTGCTCAGGCTATTGATACGGTCTACTGAGTACTACAAGAGAGGAACTAAGAGTCCAGTACCATAGGCCATTGATAGGGTCTACAGAGTACTACAAGACCGGTAAAAATCCAGTTTCCTAGGCTATTGATTCAGTCTACTTAGTACTACAAATCTGGTAAGAGACCAGTACCCTAGGCTATTGATAAGGTCTACTGAGTACTACAAGACAGGAAAAAGTGCTGTACCCTAGGCTATTGATATGGTCTTCCAAGAACTACATCAGAGATAGGAGTCCAGTTCCTTAGGCCATTGATACGGTCTACTGAGTATTACAAGACCGGTAAGAGACCAGTACCCTGGGTTATTAATACGGTCTACTGAGTTCTACAAGACAGATAAAAGTCCTGTAACATAGGCTTTTGATATGATCTTCCAAGTACTACATCACAGGTAAGAGTCCAGTACCCTAAGATATTGATACAGACTACTTAGTACTACTAGATAGGTAGGAGACCAGTACCGTAGTCCATAGATATGGTCTACCTAGTACTACAAAACTATTATGTGACCAGTACGCTAGGCTATTGATACAGTCTACTGAGTACTACAAGACTGGTAAGAGACAAGTAGGCTAGGTTATTGATACAGTCCACCGAGTATTACAAGACAGATAGGACACAGGTACCCTCGGCTATTGATATAGTCCTCCAAGTACTACAACACAGGTAAAAGTCCAGAACCCTAGGTCATTGATACAGCCTAATGAGTACCACAGAACAGGTAAAAGACCAGTACCCTAGGCTATTGATACGGTCTTCTGAGTTCTACAAGACTGGTGTGATACCAGTACTCTGGACAATTGATACCGTCTACTGAGTTCTTCAAGACTGGTTAGAGACAAGTACGCTAGGATATTGATACGGTCTACCAAGTACTGCAACACAGGTACGAGACAAGTACCCTAGGCTATTGAAACGGTCTACCAAGTACTATTGGACAGGTAGGAAATGTGTGCCCTAGGCTATTGATATGGTCTACTGAGTACTGCAAGACAAGTACTAAGATTCCAGTACACTAGGCTATTTAGACGGTCTACCATGTACTATTGGACGGGTAGGAGACGAGTACCCTAGGCTATTGATATGGTCTTCTGAGTACTATAAGACTTGTAAAGAATACAGTACCATAGGCTATTGATACGGTCTACCGAGCATTAAAAGATAGGTAGGAGACCATTACCCTAGGCTATTGATATGGTCTACCAAGTACAACAAGACAGATTGGAGACCATTACCTTAGGCTATTGATACTGTCTACCCGAGACAAGTAAGTTCCTAGACAGTATCAATAGCCTAGGGTAATGGTCTCCTACTGTCTTGTAGTACTCGGTAGGTGTCACAACAGTATTAATTTCTGCTATATATTCTTACCAAAAATGCGCAAGTTTGAGTAGATGTAACTAATTCAAAACAAACTTCTGAGAAGTTTCCTTTTCAAAATCTTGTAAAACCATTCTTTATAAAGATTTTAGTACCAAAAAATACATAGCCATACAGCAAGGCACGCAAGTTTGTTTCGGTCGAAGTCGAGCAGGTGCTTGAAAATCTAGTCCAGGGCCTAATCACTCCCCACTCTTGACAGTATACAGAAAAATCAGCACGCCCTAAATTTTAATAAATCTGGTCAATACAGGAAGTTTACATGTTGTTTTTCATCTCATAAAAAAATTCACCTCCAGTCTCGTATCAAAATGCCCGAATCGGAAGGGAGATTCCGGATTATTTTCCGTCAGCCATGATTTGACGTGAACCAAAGTGTAATAATGTTATGACACCTGCAATTAAACTTAATTTTTTTCCTTGCCGGTATATTGATATTTTCCCGATCTATGATGATTATTTAATGTATTTATCAAGTTTCATAAAAATCCGTCCCAAGATTAGGAAAATAACGAGCAAAACTCTGTGACAGGGGGCTTCGCGGTGAACACGGATTTCCAAAAAAATATGGCAAAAGTTGAACTGTATGTAATGATCTTGCGTGTTAAACTTGTGCAGTTTTTTCGTTTTAATTTTTTAATGGATGCATACTGATTCACATGAGGATGAAAAATTGTTCAAAATAAGTTTGCTTTTTATAACAGGGCGAAAGAAATAGTTTTTGTCAAAAGGTTAGGGGTGGGGTTAAAAAGGGCATTGAAAAAATAAATATACTTGAAATATTAAGGTGTTTTCTGCTTAATTACAATTGATTTGCCTCAATAATTATTTTTTCAACCGGATTTCTTTATCTGTTACCAATAAATTCCAAATAAACCGATGTTTACACATATTCAGAATTTTTATTTTGCTCCGAGTGTGGTCTAAATTTTTTTAATTTATAGATTTTTAAATTTTTTATGAGTAAATAATGTTAACGAGTGTGATGGCAAGGTGTTTTTTAAGCTGTTCTATAAATTTCATGCATTTCTTTTGATACATCCAAATCAGGCCGTGGTGTGGCCAACATAATTTATTTTAGAGGAAATCTGACTAATTTTCTTTGCTCCATTAAACATGAACGAACGGCAATGACGGCCGAAAAAGCCATTATTTCTAGTTTTCCGTCTAAACTCACAAAATAAAACCTTAATTCTTAGACTACAATATTTCTAAGTACAAAATTCGGTTTTACTGCAGGTGTCACAACAGTATTAATTTCTGCTATATATCCTTACCAAAAATGGGCAAGTTTGAGTAGATGTAACTAATTCAAAACAAACTTCTGAGAAGTTTCCTTTTCAGATCTTGTAAAACCATTCTTTATAAAGATTTTAGTACCAAAAAATACATAGCCATCCAGCAAGGCACGCAAGTTTGTTCGGTCCAAGTTGAGCAGGTGCTTACAAAAATCTAGTCCAGGGCCTAATCACTCCCCACTCTTGACAGTATACAGAAAAATCAGCACGCCCCTAAATTTTAATAAATCTGGTCAATACAGGAAGTTTACATGTTGTTTTTCATCTCATAAAAAAATTCACCTGCCCAGTCTCGTATCAAAATGCCCGAATCGGAAGGAAAGTTGCAATTATTTTCCGTCAGCCATGATTTGACGTGAACCAAAGTGTAATACTGTTATGACACCGGTAGACCGTATCAATGGCCTAGGGTACTAGTTTCCTACCTGTCTTGTTTTATT
>NW_026940336.1:0-12170 GCF_032062105.1 Saccostrea cuccullata
TAAATATACTTTCTTATCCTCGAATTTAAGGCTATAAGAACATTTCTTTATTTTATTGAAGCTATTACACCTATAAGATAGAACATTCCAAAAGAAAAGGCGCTAAGATTAATTCGTGGCGTTTGGCGCGAAATTATGAATAGTGACTCGCCTTTCATAATTCTAAGACAAAAGCACTGTTATACCGAGGTATATACAAGAAAATTTTAGAGCAGAGGTCCCAAAAGCGTAATATTTAGTGCGTTGGATTTTTTTGATGGATTTTCATGTTGGCGACTCAATCCCCTTTTATGTGCAATTTTTAGCTCTACTGGTCAGAGACCAGAAGAGCTTATGCGATAGTAATGCGTCCGTCGTCCGTCCGTCTGTCTGTCTGTCTGTCCGTCTGTAAACAATTTTTCAAAATGCTACTCCTCGTACAGTTTTGGTCTGATTTCAATATAACTTTTTCACACAAGTAGAGTACACTAAGATACATAATTCTGTATATCGGTTTTTGATTTCGATGAACGGTGTTGCCATGGTTACTAAAAATAGAATTTTCTGTGAAATTCTTTCAAAATGCTACTCCTCCTACAGTTTTGGTCTGATTTCAATATAACTTGGCACACAAGTAGACTACACTAAGATACATAATTCTGTATATCGGTTTTTGATTTCGATGAACGGTGTTGCCATGGTTACTAAAAATAGAAATTTCTGTGAAATTCTTTCAAAATGCTACTCCTCCTACAGTTTTGGTCTGATTTCAATATAACATGGCACACAAGTAGACTACACTAAGATATATAATTCTGTTTATTGGTTTTTTATTTCGATGAATGGTGTTGATGTGGTTACTAAAAATAGAAATTTCTGTGAAATTCTTTCAAAATGCTACTCCTCCTACAGTTTTGGTCTGATTTCAATATAACTTGGCACACAAGTAGATTACACTAAGATACATAATTCTCTATATCGGTTTTTGATTTCGATGAACGGTGTTGCCGTGGTTACTAAAAATAGAAATTTCTGTGAAATTCTTTCAAAATGCTACTCCTCCTACAGTTTTGGTCTGATTTCAATATAACATGGCACACAAGTAGACTACACTAAGATACATAATTCTATGTATCAGTTTTTCACTTCAATGAACGGTGTTGCCGTGGTTACTAAAAATAGAAATTTCTGTTAAATACTCTTAAAATGCTACTCCAAATACAGTTTTAGTGTGATTATAATATAATGTGGCATGCAAGTAGACTACACTAAGAACATAAAGAGACTTAATCAAGGATCATTATTCTACGAGGGTCATTCAAAAAGTTCGTAGACTTTTGTCCTAACTTTTTTATTTAACGTCATATTATATCCAAATTTGGTACAAATATTTTAACAACAGATTCAAATAATTTGAGTAAAAAATTTGGAATGTATCTTCATATTTATTAAAATTACCAAGGATTTAGAACGGCAAAAATGGGGTCACGGAGCACCGTCAATATTGAGTAATTTTCTAATTTTCACTTTGTAGTATTTACAGCTATACCTCTAATAAATAGAGATGAAACGAAATAAAATTTACATGTTTAAATAAAGTATTGCTGTATTAATTAAAATGAAATCAGGTTATGTAATATCTCGTTCCGTTTAAAAGATATCGGCTTCTAAATACATATGGGCTTGGTTAAAAAAGGCAAAAAAACATGACGTTGGAGGACGTCACGGAGCAGCAAGTAGCAATAAAATTAGACTTTACATTCGGAAATTTTTTTCTACAAGCTTAAAAAATACTTATTAACCAGGATCTGTATGAAAAAAAATCTGTGTATTTGTATTAAATTGAAAATACAATTTTTGAGTGGAAGCGAGTTTGAATTGAGACGATGGATTGTCTGCAAAGAAACATGTTAAAGTTAAAAATATTGTCAAAAGAGTTAGGAACGTCATTGAACGTGATATGTGCTTCAATGTTGCAGAAATAATAGAGTTGCATGGTAAATCAAAGAATTTGAAAACAATAACATTTTAATTCAAGCTATATTTGTACAATTGTTAGCAAACTAGGTTTTAAGTGTTGTGAATATGTGTTTTGAATGGAGAAGACGCTACAAATCGTGTTTGAAATAACAAAAATTTGTATACTTTTGACAAACTTTCTCAGCGTTGTTTTTGACGTTACAATATTGATTAACCGTGCTCCGTGGTAACAAAACATGTTGCTTTAAATTTTGGCTAACATGAGTTCTATTTAATCAAATGGAATGAAACTTCACACTTCGACAAAATAAATGTTTCTGTTTACGAAGATGTGTTGATCTATAATCTTGTAATAAACATATGACGATGAGAAGCATTGTCTACGTATTTTTTGAATGACCCTCGTATTTATTGCTGTAGAAAAGTTTCAATTAACAACTGCTTAAGTACTTTTCTCTTCCTTTGCTATAAGTACAAACCAGTAGAGCTTCAGTCTCGACAGAGACTTCTGGTTGTTTACTTTTTCAGATCGATTTAACGTTTTCTTTCCGGAATCGGACGGAAGACCTCTCGTTGCTCGCAACGAGTTTCACATCTAGTTATTATTATTATTATTCTTTTTTGACAAAATTTTGTGGACGGGATTTCTCGAAAACTATTCAGCGGATTTCAGCGAAACTTTCAAAAAATATGCGTCATTATATGAAGTTGTGCAGTCTGTAATTTTTTTTGGTAAATTCACTTTCGGTGCCAAGTTATGGACGATTTTCTGATTTTAAAATGCGATTTTGTCGCGCACTTTTATCGAAAATGGCTGAGGATATGAACTGGAGACTTATTGGAGATGATAGATCATGACTTTGTGGTTTGCAGAATTGCCTTTTCGTGCGTCGTCGGTACTTCCGGTTTATACCGGAAGCGTATTCAAAATATGCAATTTTAAAACTTTTTTGTTTTTCAATATTTTTCTTTGATGTTATTTATTCAAATAAAGACTCATTTACAAATGCGTAATATGTAATTTGTTTTAGAATTGAAAAAGGCAAACTCGAGATATTCGCATTTAAAAATTTGAAGCGGTGTTTTCAATGGCCGAATGGTTAGCGCGTTTGATTGTCACGCGGGCGACCCGGGTTCGCTCCCCCGAATGTCCAATTTTTTTTTATCATTTTTTCTGCTAGATTTTTCTTATTTTATTTCAGAATCGGACGGAAGACCTCTCGTTGCTCGCAACGAGATCGTTTCTAGTTCTTATTATTATTATTATTCTTTTTTTTGACAAAATCTTGTGCAGGCGATTTCTCGAAAACTATTCAGCGGTTTTTCATAAAACTTTCACAAAATATGTGTCATTATATGAAGTTGTTACATTCGAAGAGAAATTTGAAAAATTCTTTTCTGGTGCCAAGTTATGGACAATTTCCTGATTTTAAAATGCAATTCTGTCGCCCCTTTCTCTCGAAAATAGCTAAGTATATGAAATGGAGACTTATTGGAGATGATAGATCATGACTTTCTGGTTTGCAGAATTACCTTTTCGTGCGTCGTCAATACTTCCGGTCGTTACGAGATGCAAATTAAAAAATATCGTATTTTCTAACTTTTTTGTTTTTCAATATTTTTCATGTTTTTTTTTGGTTTGTTAATAGAAACCCTTCTTATGGTGCTTACTTTATAATTTGTTTGAATATTCATTAATCCAAACTCCAGATAAAAAGCATTCAAAAATCTGAAGCGGGTCCAAAATGGCGGCTGTCTCCGGTATTTCGCAATCGGGGTTTACGGAGGCAGCCGAGCGTTTGCTTGAACGAAGGTATCATAAGGATAAATGAAATGTAAAGGAATTCTTGCATTGACACCTCGTAGTTACGTCGCAATTCTGTTTCAAACTAACATCTCTTCTATAATGGGTTTTGGCTGGATCTCAAATTAAAAAAAAAGAAGAGACTAAATAATATTATGCAAATGAAATTCGAGCCTAATATCTTGTGCACGACAGAAAAACAGATCTTAAAAAATAGTTATAAGTAATACTCTCTCAGAAAAATATCAATGAAATTGTAAGTATAAAACTTAACTACTGTCTTGTCGATGCACGTGCACATTCGTGTCATATTAAACTAACAGAAAAAACAAAAATAAGAGAACCATTTTTTGACTGATCGTTTAATGAAGTTTATATCAGCATTCTTGTCTCAAAGAGCTGATTCAAGTTATTGAGCATAAATGGTATCCAATTCCCTGACCGTCGAAAGGCGAGCATTTTTTTTCGGCGAAACAGTTAAACCTTTTCATGAAAGTGTAACTAATCGGGAGAGTTCACTTTGGGGATAAACAGGGAATTTTAAATAAAGTTAAAAATACATAGCTGTTTCACCGCTTTAGTGTCACTTGCTTACAAACGATATGGAATTTTTAAAATGTGTTTAATATACCGGGTACTTTCTTATCCTCGATTTTTAGGCTATAAGAACATATTTTTTATTTCATTGAAGCTATCACACCTATTTAATAGAACATTCCAAAGAAAAGGCGCTATGATTAATTCGTAGCGCTTGGCGCGAAATTATGAATAGAGACTCGCCTTTCATATTTCTAGGACAAAAAGCACTGTTATACAGAGGTATATACAAGAAGATTCAGAGCAGAGGTCCCAATACTGTAATATTTAGCTCGTTGGATTTTCATGCTGGCAACTCAATCCCTCTTGTGTGCAATTTTTGTTTACTTTTTCAGGTCGATTTTACGCTTTCTTACCGGAATCGGACGGAAGACCTCTCGTTGCTCGCAACGAGTTTCTCATCTAGTTATTAAGGTCTTCCGTCTTCACGGAAGACCTTAAAGTGATTCTATTTTTTCTTATTCTTATTAAGGTCTTCCGTCTTCACGGAAGACCTTATAGTGATTGTATTGTTTCTTATTAAGGTCTTTCGTCTTCACGGAAGACCTTATAGTGATTCTATTGTTTCTTATTATTATTATTATTATTCTTATTATTATTATTCTTTTTGAAGGACTTTTGAAGGAAAATTTGGAAAATACGATTCCGGTTCCAAGTTATGGCCAATTTCCTGATTTTAAAATGCAATTTTGTCGCCCCTTTTTATCGAAAATGGCTGAGTATATGAACTGGAGACTAATTGGAGATGATAGATCATGACTTTGTGGTTTGCGGAATCGTCTTTTTGTGCGTCGTCAGTACTTCCGGTTTGTACCGGAAGGGTATTTAAAAAATGCAATTTTCCAACTTTTTTGTTATTCAATATTTTTTTGTGATGTTAATAATTTAAATAGAGACTCATTTGCGAATGCGTCATATGTAATTTGTTTTAGAAGCGAAAAAGCCAATCTTCAGATATTTGCATTTAAAAATTTGAAGCGGTGTTTTCAATGGCCGAATGGTTAACGCGTTGGATTGTCACGCGAGCGACCCGGGTTCGCTCCCCCGAATGTCCGATTTTTTTTTATCACTTTTTCTGCTAGATTTTTTGCATTTTATTTCAGAATCGGACGGAAGACCTCTCGTTGCTCGCAACGAGATCGTTCTAGTTCTTATTCTTTTTTTGACAAAATTTTGTGCAGGCGATTTATCGAAAACTATTCAGCGGTTTTTCATGAAACTTTCACAAAATATGAGTTATAATATGAAGTTGTTACTTTCGATGCAAAAATTGGAAAATTCGCTTCTGGTGCCAAGCTATGGACAATTTCCTGATTTTAAAATGCAATTTTGTCGCCCCTTTTTATCGAAAACGGTTTAGGATATGAACTGGAGACTTCTTGGAGATGATAGATCATGACTTTGTAGTTTGCAGAAACACCATTTTGTGCGTCGTCAATACTTCCGGTCGTTACAAGAAGCGAAATTAAAAAGTCTGCATTTTCTAACTTTTTTGTTTTTCCATATTTTTCATTTATTTTTGGTATGTTGATAGAAACCTTTCTTCTTATGCTTTCTATACAATTTGTTTCAATATAGATAAATCTAAACTCTAGATATTAGCATTCAAAAATCTGAAGCGGGTCGAAAATGGCGGCTGTCTCTGTCAACGCCGACATTTTGCAATAGGGGTTTACGGAGGCAGCCGAGCGTTTGCTTGAACGAAAGTAACATATGGATAAATGAAATGTAAAGGAATACTTGGATTGTCACGTCGTAGTTACGTTGCAGTTCTGTGTCAAACTAACGTCTTTTATAATTGGCTTTGACTGGTTCTCAAAGTAGAAAAAGAAAAGACTAAATGTGCAAATGAAATTCGATACCTTATATCTTTTATGCATCACGGAAAAACAGATCTTAAATCATACTTATAAGTATTACTTTCTCAAAAAAAGAATATCAATTAATATTGATAGTTCAGATCTTAACCACTGTTTTTCCTATGCGCACTTGTGTCATATTAAAATAATAAAAAAGACAGAAATAAGAAAACGATTTTTTAAAGATCTCTTCATGGAGTTTATTTTATAATTCTTGTCTCAAAGACCTGATTTAAGTTATTGAGCATGAATGATATCTGATTCCTTGACCGTCGTAGGGCGAGCCATGTTTTTCGACCTCTTTCGATTAACTAATCGGGATAGTTCACTTTTTTGGGATAAACAGGAAATTGAAAAAA
Organism: Saccostrea cuccullata; assembly: GCF_032062105.1. Taxonomy (NCBI): domain Eukaryota; kingdom Metazoa; phylum Mollusca; class Bivalvia; order Ostreida; family Ostreidae; genus Saccostrea; species Saccostrea cuccullata. Next base: position 6,579 of record NW_026940336.1, read on the forward strand.
GTTAAAACAGTTTCACTGCTTTAGTGTTACATGCATATATACAATATGGAATTTGTAAAATGTGTTATATATACTTTCTAAACCTCGAATCTAAGGCTTTAAGAACGTTTTTTTTAATTTCATTGAAGCTATCACATCTATTTAAAAATAGAACATTCCAGAGAAAAGGCGCGAAGATTAACTCCTGGCGTTTGGCGCTAAATTTTGAATAGTGATCCACCTTTCATACTTTTAAGAGAGAGGCATTGCTTCGTAGAGTAGATGTCCTGATAGTGTAATATTTAGTGCGTTGGAATTTTATGCTGGCGACTTGGGTGCAATCCCCTTGTGTGCAAATCTTTTTTTTTTACATTTTCAGCTCGATTTTACGTTTTCTATTCGGAATCGGACGGAAGACCTCTCGTTGCTCGCAACGAGTTTCATTTCTAGTTAAGGTCTTCCGTCTTCACGGAAGACCTTCTAGTGATTCTACTGTTTCTTATTATTAAGGTCTTTCGACTTCCTTCGGAAGACCTTATTGTTTTCCGTCGGTTTCCTATTATTATTATTATTATTATTAAGGTCTTCCGACTTCCTTCGGAAGACCTTATTGTTTTCCGTCGGTTTCCTATTATTATTATTATAATCCTTTTTTCATTTCCATGGCGATATCTCCGCTGTGACTGTACAGATTTCAAAGATTTTTTCAGGAAAGATGCACCAGCTTAATATCTCCAGACGTGTTTTTCATTTTTTCAAAATTTTCTTCCGTTCGCGATTTTTGGGGAAATTTGTATTTTTTAAATGGATTTTTGTACACAACTTTTCTCGAAAACGGCTAAAGATATGACATTGAAACTTATGGACATGAAAGACCATCACATGTAGATGTGCCGAACGTCCTTCATTTTTTATCGTTCCTACTTCCGGTCGCAAACGGAAGTGAATTCAAAAAGTCTAATTTTTCAACTTTTTTGTTTTTTCAATATTTTTCGTTTAGATTTACAGGGTTTATAGAGCGTCTTCAAAGATATCTATATATGTTTTCATTTTCTTCATGCGTGTGTTTATTGCAAAGATATGACCGAACCAAACTTTGTCTTACTGTCGGGGGTTCGAATCCCGCTCGGGGCGTTCCCCAAATTTTTTCTTTGTTTTTGTCTTTTTTCAGTTGCAAATTACTTTTCACTCTTTTATAACATGTGTGGAACATTTTGCCGATTTTTTAAAGCTATATTTGGAGATATTTTGTGAAATACCTAGAACAATCACGATCTGTGTTGTGAAACTACTGTAAATGAACGTAAGCGAAAAAATACATTCTGAAATCTATTTCATGGGATGCCCCAGCATAGAACTCTAAAGAAAAGTCGGTCGGAAGACCTACTTGTTGCCCTAGCAACAAGAACGCATCTAGTTATTATTATTATTCTTTTTTCATAGTTATGGCGATTTCTCACCTGTGACTTGACGGATTTCAAAGATTTTTACAGGAAAGATGCATCACATTAATATCTCCAGACGTGTTTTTCATTTTTTCAAAATTTGCTTCCATTCGCGATTTTTTTGGGAAATTTGTATTTTTTAAATGGATTTTTGTACCCCAGTTTTCTCGAAAACGGCTAAAGATATGACATTGAAACTCATGGACATGAAAGAGCATCACATTTAGATGTGCCGAACGTCCTTCATTTTTTGTCGTTCCTACGGAAGTGAATTCAAAAAGTCTAATTTTTCAACTATTTTGTTTTTTAATATTTTTCTTTCAGATTTACAGGGTTTATAGAACGTCTTCAAAGATATCTATATATGTTTTCTTTTTTTTTTTTTCATGCGTGCGTTTATTGCAAAGATATGACACAACCAAACTTTGTCTTACTGTCGCGGGTTCGAATCCCGCTCGGGGCGTTCCCCAAATTTTTTCTTTGTTTTTGTCTTTTTTCAGTTGCAAATTACTTTTCACTCTTTTATAACATGTATGGAAAATTTTACCGATTTTTAAAAGCTATATTTCGAGATATTTTGTGAAATACCTGGAACAATCACGATCTGTGTGGAGAAACTACTCTAAATGAACGTTAACGAAAAAAAAAAAAACATTATGGAATCTATTTCATAGGATGACGGAGACTAGATTGCTAAAGAGAAGTCGGTCGGAAGACCTGCTTGTTGCACCAGCAACAAGAACGCATCTAGTTATTATTATTATTCTTTTTTGACATATTTTGTGCAGGCGATTTCTCGAGAACTATTCAGCGGTTTTCAATGAAACTTTCACAAAATATGTGTCTTTATATGAAGTTGTTACATCCGAAAAAAATATTTGGAAAATTCGCTTCTGGTGCCAAGTTATGGACAATTTCCTGATTTTAAAATGCGATTTTGTCGCGCACTTTTATCGAAAATGGTTGAGAATATAAACTGGAGACTTATTGGAGATGATAGATCATGACTTTGTGGTTTGCAGAATTGCCTTTTCGTGCGTCGTCAGCACTTCCGGTTTCTGCCGGAAGCATATTTAAAAAATGCAATTTTTTAATTTTTTTGTTTTTCAATATTTTTCTTTGGTATTTTTAATCTTAATAGAGACTCATTTGCAAATGCGTAATATGTAATTTCTTTTAGAATCGAAAAAGCCAATTTCGAGATATTCGCATTTAAAAATTTGAAGCGGTGTTTTCAATGGCCGAATGGTTAGCGCGTTGGATTGTCACGCGGGTGACCCGGGTTCGCTCCCCCGAATGTCCGACTTTTTTTATGATTTTTTCTGCTAGATTTTTCGTTTTTTATTTCAGAATGGGACGGAAGACCTCTCGTTGCTTGCAACGAGTTTCTTTTCTAGTTCTTCTTATTTTTATTCTTTTTTTTTGACAAAATTTTGTACAGGCGATTTCTCGAAAACTATTCAGCGGTTTTTCATGAAACTTTCACAAAATATGTGTCATAATATGAAGTTGTTACATCCGAAGAGAAATTTTAAAAATTCGCTTCTGGTGCCAAGTTGTGGACAATTTCCTGATTTTAAAATGCAATTTTGTCGCCCCTTTTTGTCGAAAATGGCTAAAGATATGACCTGGAGACTTATTGGAGACGATAGTTTGTCACTTTGTGGTTTGCGGAATCACCTTCTCGTGCGTCGTCAGTACTTCCGATTGTTACGAGATGCAAATTTAAAAAAATCGTATTTTCTAACTTTTTTGTTTTTCAGTATTTTTCATTTATTTTTTGTATGTTAATAGAAATCCTCCTCATAATGCTTACTTTATAATTTGTTTGAATGTTGATAAATCTTAACTCTATATATTAGCATTCAAAAATTTGAAGCGAGTCCAAAATGGCGGATGTCTCTGTCAACGCCGAAATTTCGCAATAGGGGTTGACAGAGTCAGCCGAGCGTTTGCTTGAATGAAAGTAACATAAGGCTAAATGAAATGTAAAGGAATACTTGGATTGACACGTCGTAGTTTCGTTGCAGTTCTGTGTCAAACTAACGTCTTCTATAATTGATAAAAGACTACGTGTGCAAAGGAAATTCGAAACCTAATATCTTTGGTGCACCATGGAAAAACATATCTTTAATCATGCTTTTAAATAATGCTTTCTCAAAAAAAAAATATCGATTAATATTTTAAGTATAAATCTTAACCATTGTTTTTCCTATGCACACTTGTGTCAAGTTAAACTAATAAATAAGACAAAAATAAGATGTTTTTTTAAAAGATCGCTTCATTGAGTTTATTTCAGCATTCTTGTCTCAGATTCATTGAGCAAGAATGATATCTGATTCCATTACCGTTGTAGGAGGAGCCATGTTTTTCGGAGTCTTATTTTCAACCTTTGTCGACTAACTAATCGGGGTAGTTCACTTTGGGGATACAACGGAAATTGAAAAAAGTGAAAAATTCATAACTGTTTCGCCGCTTTAGTGTTAAATGCATAATTACAATATGGAATTTGTAAAATGTGTTAAATATACTTTCTAAACCTTGAATAGACCATAAGAACGTTCTTTTTTAAACTTCATTGAAGCTATCACACCTATTTAAAAGAACATTCCAAAGAAAAGGCGCGGAGAGTAACTCATGGTGTTTATCGCTGAATTTTGAATAGTGACCTGCCTTTCATAATTTTAAGACAGAAGCACTGTTTTGTACATATATACAAGTAGATTAAGAGTAGAAGTCGCGATGGCGTAGTATTTAATGCGTTGGAATTTCATGCTGGCGACTTGGGTTCAATCCCCCTTGTGTGCAAATCTTTTTTCAATTTTTCTGCTCGATTTAACGTTTTCCTTCCGGAATCGGACGGAAGACCTCTCGTTGCTCCTAACGAGTTTTCTGTCTAGTTAGGGTCTTCCGTCTTCAGCGGAAGACCCTTCTATTATTCTTATGTTTCTTTTTCGATTTTCTTATTATTATTATTATTATTTTTCTTTTTCCCTGCACAAATTTTGTGCAGAAGATTTCTCAGAGATGGCTCAATGGATTTGCTTCAAATTTTCAGGGTTATTGCAGGATAGTCTGAAGTTTATACCATTTGAAGGATTTTTTGAAAATCACTTCCGGTCTAGAGTTATCGCCCTTATATTAAAATTCAGCGGACCTTCTTGTCCGTCATTGATCTCAGAAACGACTTGAGCTAGAGCGCTGAAATTTTCAATGATAATAGAGGACATGTCCCCATGTTACTGGGAGTTTGGATAGTTTCCGGAAGTACCTAATATGGAAGCTCGGTAGGGGGTCAAAATTTAGGACATAAATTATGAATGATTTTTTCAGACATTTTTAATGATATCTTTTAAAATAGAATTATTTTGTTAAAACATATTGAACAACATTTGTGCAGAATCACAAGATCTTTAATATGATTCCATAAAAAAGTGCTGACTCATCACATTAAGGGCCAAAAGGGGCCAGAAGTCTTATTTCGATAACTCTTTAACAGTCAATATTTTGTAATACATTACTGAAGCAAAAATGTTTACCTCAACAATTTACAACTGCATATCATGATTTTAATGTCGTATGGTACATAATAAGGGGCTACAAGGGGCCAGAAGGCTAAATCTTTGACACTTCATATCTCAAAAGTGAGAAATATTTTGACAAGTAATATTGAACAAAAGATGTTCAAAATCATGTTTTGAACAATATGCCACCTTTCATTTTTCGCTAAACGTCCCCATTAGGGAGTTGAAGGGTTGGCCCCTAAATATTTTTTTTGCAAATAACTCGAAAACGAAAAAGAATCTCTGAATAGTTGTTGAACAAAAAGTGTTCAAAATCCTAAGAGCTCCAAGATGAAATCCAGAAAAAGGGGCTGGACACTCAAATTAGGGACCAAAAGGGGCTAAAAGTCTTTTTCAATGGCTCTTTTACAGTCAATATTTTGTTATACATTACTGAAGCAAAAATGTATATCTCAACAATCTACAACTGTATATTATGATTTTAATGTCGTATGGTACATAATTAGGGGCCACAAGAGGCCAGAATGCTAAATCTTCGACGCTTTATATCTCGAAAGTGAGAAATATTTTGACAAGTAATATTGAACAAAAGATGTTCAAAATCATGTTCTAAACAATATTCAACCTTTTATTTTTCGCTAAAC
>NW_026940337.1:0-12267 GCF_032062105.1 Saccostrea cuccullata
CAACTTAATTCAGCTAAACTTAATCTGTTAATGTGAAACTAATGCAATGTTTTTGTCACTAGAGATGGTAGGGCGGAATCCCCCCCCCCCCACCAGTGCACGTGTGTTATACAGTGTGGTTACACTTTAAAAAAAAGGAAAGTTAAAGACTGATAAAAAAAAACTTATGACAATGTTCTTAGTAAGATCAGAAGTTTAAGACTTTTATCCAAAAAAAAAAAACCAAACAAACAGACAATTCAAACTAAAAAGAAAAAAATTGCTGCACGACTCATATTTGATTTATTTAATTATCAGATTAAAGTAAACGCCATTGAATTTCGACGTGACTTTAATTAACAGTCGCAGTGTTAAGGCTTTGCACGTTTCAAGATTGTCAATCATTTGCCGCTTAAAGTTTTTATTTAAAGATGCCATTCCCAAATCGCTGAGATTTTCTTCTACGACAATTTTCTCTCCCGCCAATTTTAGTGCTTGCGGAACGCGGAAAATACGTTATGCTCATATAAAGGCCGAGGATACCGGTGTTCGCATAACGTAATTGTGAATCGACATAATGTAGTAGTATATAAATGGTGCCTGTTTTGGAGGGTAACATTTGAAATTGACACCCCAAGGAAAACCATTGTCAACCGCCGCGTCAGCGGAGGTTGACAATGGTTTTCCGAGGGGTGTCAATTTCAAATGTTACCCTCCAAAACAGGCACCATTTATTTTATTATACTGAATGTCTTATTGATTTAGGACGTCAGGAAAAAAAAAACGTCGATCGTCTTTACGTTCATGTATAGAAATCTTTCACACTCACCGCGATTTACTAATCTCCTTATTGTTTGTTTGATACTCGAATTAGAGTCATTTATCATATAAGTTTCGTTATTTCTGGCTCGCAAGCATGTTTCCTACACTCGCAAGCATGTATCGTCTGTCGTTTATTGTTTTCAAGTAAGCTACAGTATATCGGACGCAAGCTTTCATTGACGTCAAGTTAATTCCGGTTCTTTCAAACGCGCAACTGACGTTTTGAGAATTCTACGTGAGTAAATGTCGTATAGAGTTGACATTATGTAAAGGAAAGTTCACACAATGCAATAGCAGTGTGAGTAAATGTCATAAAGAGTTGATATAATGTAATGGAAGGTTGACACAATGCAATCGTTGTGTTCTGCTATAAGGCAGTGACGGCGTTCCATAATTTCACTTAAATATAGATTTTATTTGCTGACAAGGTCACTGTATCGATCAAAGTACTTGAAAAATGATGACTTTAAACGAGACTGTAGGTAGTCTTGTTAGTTTACCAAAAACATCTTTTTAAAGTAAAATATTCAAATATTAGACAGAAGTATTAGACTCTGTGGTATTTTTCATTTCAAGCTCACCAGGATATATCGAGTCGACATATTAATGGAAGTCAATATACATTGCTAAAAGAATAGAGGTCGTCGATAAATTTAAATGTCAAGTTTTTTCTCATGTTTAAGATTTTGAATAAATCCTGCTTTAAGATTAGCCCTCTAATAACGAGAGATAAAGTGGTAAAAATAAAGTTTTATTTAAATTAAAATAGTTAGATCCGTTTATGAATAGGGATATTTAAGGAATCACTGTCTAGTTTTGAGAGTATGCCAGGGCATCAACAAAAGTGGGAAACATGGGATAATTTGCATAACGGGCGAAGCCCGTTATGCTAAAATTATCCCATGTTTCCCACTATTGTTGATGTCCCTGGCATACTCTCAAAACTAGACAGTGATTCCTTATATTTCCATTTCATTGTGAAGTAAAATTGTAGACTTAGACATTAAGAATGTAGATTAATCGATTTAAATTACACGAGGACTTCCATGCCAATTTCAATAGTCCTCGCACACTGACGTCAAACACAAAGGCAACCGCACGAGATTTACATGCATATTTGGCCTCCTTTATTTAAAGCGTCAGACACAGAGACAAATGCGCACGAGATTTGCATGCGTATTAGGCCTCCTTAGCTGCTGACCTATCGACCTGCCTAATTTACATTCCGGCAGAATTATCAGGAAATCAACTCCGCTTACTTTCAAAGGGTTATTATAGAGAAAAAATTTAGAAATGGAAATATAGATCAATAACTAGTATCATACTGTACATTAAACTTATGGCCGTACATATCAGAAATTACTTGAAATTACTTGAATGGTATCTAAAATGATATACAACGAATTGATGCATAGAGTGATTTAGAAGGACAATCTATAAATAATTTTGCAGCTAACTCATTCTTCAATACTGGCGAATTTTTAAAATGTATTTCTTTTTTCCTTTATTTTCCAATAAATAAAGTGTAAGCAGATAGATTGATATTGATATGATTTGATACTTGTGTAAGGATATAGTATAAATAGTTTCATGGATATGAGTTGAGGAATAAAAAAATATTGATCATTGTTGTATTGCATTTAGGGGATTTCAGATGCAGAAAATGTGACATAATTTTCGAATAGGCATAAAGATGTTGTTTTATTTAAAAATAAAATCATTTGGCATGATATTTGTGTACATTATCTTAGCATATAAATGAAATAATATATCTATTTTGTCAAACATGCTAAAATTATCTGAATTATTTTTTTCTAAACTTAAAAATTTGTGGTTTATGTTCGTAACGCATGGTGTCCATATGCATTGAACTTTTTAACACCTCTCTACAAACATTAAATAATTTGTCAAGTTCAGTTTCTGTGTTTAATTAATGAGTATGTGTGATAAATTATTTTTAACAATATGCTTCATGAACATAATTCAGTTCTTTTTGTGGAAAAAAAGAAGTTACGAACATAATAGATTCGGTAAGTATTTTCATATTGTATCAATTTTAGTGAATGTTTAACACATAAATACAGTCATTGTATCTTTATACCATGTAGCTATTAATCAGAGACTGAAATATGTCTCTTATGACCATACAAAATGCATAAATCTGTCAGAGTCGAGTACTTTCGGTTTAACATTTGACTTTTGATTCACGTCTTTTGTTACGAACATAAGTGTTTTTGCATTATTTGTATAATCTATTAATGATAAAGTTATATTGTACTATATTTTATTTTATATTTGTAAGTTTTGTTCTGCTCTTATCAAAGGATGAATACTTATTGAATATTTGTTTTAATATTGCCATATCATTTTCGCAATTACGTTCGTAACAGAGACACGAAAACTTGAAGTAGTGACATAATTTGTACTTTAATTGCCTTCTTTCTGATTTTATCAAGAATGTATAATAAATATAATTAAACAGCATATGTGTTGATTACATCATGTTGTATTTTGTTTTATATATCTTTTTTTCTTTCAGATTTACAAGAAATGACTGAATTATGTTCGTAACAATGACACAAAGATCCAAAACTCAAAATAGAAGACCTAGGATATTTAGTTATTCATCTGACAATTTACTTGTCTACATTAATTCTCTTTGAAAGCTTGTCTATTTTTAAGCTTTGAAATGAAATATTAAAAGCATTAAAGACAAGTGTTCGATTGTCTTGTTATTTTTTTGTTCTTTTTTAAAGCCTGATTCGGAGTTAGGTGTCCATGTTACTTACATAATTTCTCCTTTTTTGAAACTAGAAATAAAAATTGTGACTTTTTAAATAAATTTCATTTAATATAACATTAAACATGATTTCATCATACCTTATTGATTACATTATTTTCATATATTAACAACTTGTTAAATTCTAGTAACATGTTACTTGTTTAGTGCTTATGTAAGTAACGGTGTCCATTGGTAGTCTTGGATATATTTTCTAATTGTAATGGAATAAGGCAGAAATGTCATGCAATAAAACATGCAAACAAGTGTTTATACACTTCAAAAAGGATTCACCAGAAAAGAATAGCTTATTGTTCTAAAAAACAGTCACTGTGGACACTAAGTTACGTACATAAAATTTCAGACATGCTTGTACATTTGGACACCTATCTCCTCTTTAAGACTTCAGATTATCTTCCCTTCAATTTTTTTCAGAAGCAGGAAGGGTACTGACTTAATTAATATGTATAAATTATGAAATTGATTATTTTTAAAAAATAACCCTTTGGTCACACATCTGAACTCAGTATTGAAGATTGAGTTAGCTACATTGATGAATGATATCTTCACGTTCTTCAAATTTTTCTTGCCTGATATATTCCCTTCCCTAAAACTTTCATAAGCATAAGTATTATCGTTAATGTCTCACCAGTAAATTAAACATTCTACAGTTTGCCACTACATTATTTTCACTTTTGTAAAATTCTTTTTATAATATTTAACATATTTTATGTCACATCAAATATAAAACCTTGCATTTCTTATCTATATATTCTATCTTAATGGGCATTTAAAAGATTGTATCGATAACTCAGCATTATTAAAGTTTAAGAACGAGTTATAGATCTTTCTGCAAAGTTCTCGGTTATGCTTTTCTCAGTCTAAAACTTTTTTTCTAATAATGTAAATAACCAAGTGTTGTTATGCATGCAATATTTGTCAAATTTCAAAATAGGCCCCTGCTTTCTTTCGAAAATAGTATGAACTGAAAAAAATGTTACCTTTTCGATGTAAACGATATTATGTGAAAATGTGTGTTTTTTCGCTATAAAGTAATACGGTCACATAAAGGTACTATTGCTGTCTAAATGCTTACTAAAGGCTCTTGTGTCAAAAACTTTCAAGGCAGTCGATATTACCATTGAAAAGACGAGGTTTTTAATAAAAGTTTTATTTGTGGTAAAATTTCATCTTATTAATAGCGACCTCTGCTTTCCTGTCCAATGTATCAAGATAAGGGACATTTAATTAAAAACTAAGGAAAGTCAATTGCTAATGCATCTGCTAAAAATTTAGTAGACTTTATAACATACTATCAAAGCTCCATTGCCACTGAAATTTTCTATACCATTGTTATTTTTTAAGGACCCTTTTTTTAAAATTTCCTTTTTCGGTGTAAATTTTGTTTAGAACACACTATACAGAACTAGTTCTAATTGTAACGGGGACCGTTACAGATGTTCCCCAAACGCTCCCCAACTCCCTTTTGGTGCCATATTCCCTGTAACAGCTTCATTAAATAGGACAAAATCTATGCATTCGAGACTTTAAAAACGCCAAGTTCATTCAAATTTTAGCATTGCAACCGTGCGCATGTGAATGCATGTGCGTAATGACCATATCATCTTGTCTACACAATCTATATATTTTTTATATACTAAATATTAAAGTATTTAATCCAAAAGTATTAAAAAATACACTCATTCAAGTGTATTTTTGATTTATCTCATTTCATGTGCACGCACGTGCATACATGAGAATGGTGACCATATCTTCCTGTAGAAGTCCTTTACATCTATCTATGTTCTAAATCCCACCCCGTTTGGTTGAAAACCAAGGGAAAGATAGCTGTTTAAAGTTTCAGCCAATCAGATTACAGCGAACGTACATGCACATGTATGCATGTGCATTGTGGCCATACCGTCTTGTAGAATTTCATTATATCTATCTATGTTCCAAATTCCATCCTGTTTGGTTGAAAACCAAAGGAGTTACAGCTATTTAAAATTTAAGTCAATCAGATTGCAGCACACGTGCATGTACGTGTTTTCATGATAATTGCTATATATCATATTGTAGGATATCTTCATGCATGGCTATGTTCAAAATTTCATAGGATTTCGTCGAAAAACAAGCAAGATATAGAGGCTTTAGTTTCAGCCAATCAGAGCGAAGCGCACGTGCATGCGCGTGAGATCTTGCTTTTTTGATCATGTCATCTTGCCTACACTACTAATATATCCTTACATTATAAATTTCAAAAGATTTCATCAAAAAATAGAAAAGTTACTGCTATCTCCATTATGTTGGTCATTTCACGTGTTGCACGTGCGCGCTCTTGCAAGCACGTGCGCGCAAAATGGCATGTTAACAATGTCATCTTATTTACATTTATAATATGTCTATATATTCTAAATATCAAAGCATTACATCAAAAAATGTAAAAGTTACGGGAATTTCAAGTATATTGGTCATTTCACTTGTTGCACGTGCGCGCTCTTGCAAGCACGTGCGCGCAAAATGACCCTCGTTCCGCAAATCTACATAACATGCCTACTTATCCTAAAAAGGTTTCCCCTTAATCGGATGTGTACTTTACAAGATCATTCGCGGACAAAATTTTCCCAAGAAGAAAAATAACTAGAGCCGAGCTCGTTGCAAAGCAACGAGTAGGTCTTCCGTCCTGTTTGACCGGAAGTAACTTTTACTTAAAAAAAAATAAAAGAGTAATGAAGTCCCAAAATGGTTTAATCCTCCAAATCTATGTTAATTATTGTAATTAAGCCATTTTCGGCAACTTCCGGTTTGACCGGAAGTGACGACGACGGACGGAAAATTAAGATTTAAGCTTCCAATGACATATGATATCCAAAAACCTGTCAAGAACAGCAAAAATATGCAATTTTTGACTACTTCCGGTTTGACCGGAAGTGACGTCGCCGGACGTATTTTGACGACGCCATTAGATAAACCTTGATATTTTAAACAACTTTGCTTCTTTGACGTATTAAAAATTCTCAATACTTTTTGAGATATAAAGGAAAAACTTTTGGCCCCTTTTGGCCCTTTATTGTAGGGGCCAGTCCCTTATCGTTGATATTTTTCGAAAGATCGTGACATTCTCCACAACTTTTGTTCTATATGTCTTTACAAAATATTAACGTGTAAAAAGATATTGCAAAAAATGTGTGAAAAATCTCTAAATTTCCGATAGGTCTTTTTTCGAGCCATAGCGAGCGCCGACGTGCTGCACTTCCGGAGAATAAGAAAGGTGTATGTCACATCAGCACATGTTGCTCTATCATCGCTGAAAATCTTACGTTTCTATCTAAAAGCACTTTTGAGAAAAATGCTGGACAAAGTGACCCTCTGAAAATCACTAAATCGCGGAAATCTCGAAACCGGAAGTGACGTCATAAAAATAAAAAATTATATATCAGGTTTGATTGATGTTCCATCAGTCCTGAAAGTTTCATGAAAATCGATCGAGCCGTTTCCGAGAAATCGCGTGCACAAAATCGGTAAGAAAAAAAAACAATAATAAAAATAACTAGACCTTATTTTTGTCGTTCAACAAAAACGGAGGGCTTTTCGACCCCTAAAAATTAAGGAGCTAAATTGAATTGGTTATTACATAATAAAATTTCAAAAGGTTCATTATGCTTTAAGTTCTGGTGATATCAATAATGAAACATTACAAGTCACTATATTCATCAACAGCTTCTCAAAGAGATATTACTCTTTCATGATTATTCAAAAAATGCAAAAAAAAACCCGACTGTTTTTCAACTCACTAAAACGCCTATAAGGAGTCATTAATTGACCGTATGGAACATATTTCTTTAACTGTCCCTCCTCAGCTAAACTCAAAACCGAAATCACTTGGAATATTGATTGGTAAATAAAAAAGTTACAGGCAAAAAACTATTTTCTGTACTGACCCCTAAAATCCCTTTAATTTTAAGAAATTTTATTTTCATGACCTAATTACCCGAAGACAATGCTAGAGTCATTATTCATGTTAAATATCACGAGAATTGCTTGCTTGACTTTTGAGATAATGAAACATACCTGATTGCAAATTTAACATAGAACTCTCCTTAGGCAATTTTAAGGCTCTCATAGAACCGGAAGTACTCTTCATATCCATACTAATAGTAAAACTTAGAAAGCATAAAAGACTCAAAAATTTTTGACAAAGGGAGATAATTCTTACGCAATTATTCTTCAAATTACTTAAAAATACAAAATTTCATATCTCTAAAACACCTATAAGGGATCAAAAAGTTACCCAACGGACCATAATTGTTAAATTGCTCTTCTTATGATGAACTCAAAACCGAAATCATTTTGTAGATTGAAGGATAAATAAAAAAGTTATATACAAAAATCTAATTTCTTTACTGAACCCTAAAATCCCTTTCATTTTGAGAAATGTTATTTTCATGACCTAACCACACGAAGGCAAAAGTAAAGTAATTATTTTTGTGAAATATCATAAGACTTGCTTGCTTTCCTTTGAAAATAATGGACATTGCATGATTTCAAATTTAACATAGAGATCTCCATAGACAAATTTAATTTACTTATAAAACAGGAAGTACTGTACATATCCATACCAAAATTGAAACATAGGGAGCATATCAGATTCCAAACAGGTTGACAAAGGGAGATAACTCTTGCACAAATATTTTTGAAAATACATAAAAATACAAAATTTCAGGTCTCTAAAACACCTATAAGGGATCAAAAAGTGCCCCCACGGACCATAATTTTTAAATTGCTCTTCTTATGCTGAACTCAAAACCGAAATCAGTTTGAAGATTGAAGGATAAATAAAAAAGTTATATACAAAAATCTATTTTCCGTACTGACCCCTAAAATCCCTTTTATTTTTAGAAATATTATTTTCATGACCTAAACACCAAAATGCAATACTAAAGTAATTATTCACGTGAGAATGTCATAAGAATTGCTTGCCTCCCTTTGGAAATAATGGACATTGCATGATTTCAAATTTAACAAAGAAATCTCCTTAGAGAAATTTAATGTACTTATAAAACCGGAAGTACTGCACATATCCATACCAAAATTGAAACATAGGGAGCATATTAGACTCCAAACTGGTTGACAAAGGGAGATAACTCTTGCAGAAATATTTTTGAAAAAACTTTAAAATACAAAATTTCAGATCTCTAAAACATCTATAAGGGGTCAAAAAGTGACCCCACGGACCATAATTTTTAAATTGCCCTTCTTATGCTAAACTCAAAACCGAAATCAGTTTGAAGATTGAAAGATAAATAAAAAAGTTATATACAAAACTATATTTTCCGTACTGACCCCTAAAATCCCTTTTATTTTGAGAAATATTATTTTCATGACCTAACCACCCGAAGGCAATACTAAAGTAATTATTCATGTGAAATATCATAAGACTTGCTTGCTTCCCTTTGAAAATAATGGACATTGCATGATTTCAAATTTAACATAGAAATCTCCATAGGCAATTTTAAGGTACTTATAAAACCGGAAGTACTGTACATATCCATACCAAAATTAAAACATAGGTAGCATATTAAACTCCAAACAGGTTGACAAAGGGAGATAACTCTTGTACAAATATTTTTGAAAATACTTTAAAATACAAAAATTCAGGTGTCTAAAACTCCTTGAAGGGGTCAAAAAGTGACCCCACGGACCATAATTTTTAAATTGACCTTGTTATGCTTAACTCAAAACCGAAAACAGTTTGAAGATCTATGGACAAATAAAAAAGTAATAAACAAAAAACTATTTTCTGTACTGACCCCTAAAATCCCTTTTATTTTAAGAAATTTCATTTTCATGACCTAAGCACCGAAAGGCAATGCTAAAGTAGTTTTTTTATGTGAAATATTATGAGACCTGCTTGCTTCCCTTTGAAAATAATGGACATTCAATGCTTTCAAATTTAACAAAGAAATCTCTATAGGCAATTTTAAGGTTCTTATAAAACCGGAAGTTCTCCACATATCGTTACCAAAATTGAAACATAGAGAGCATATTAGACTCCAAATAGTTTAACAAAGTGAGATAACTCTTGCGCAATTATTTCTGAAAATACTTTAAAATACAACATTTCAGGTCTCTAAAAGTCCTTTAAGGGGTCAAAAAGTGACCCCACGGACCATAATTTTTAAATTGTCCTTCTTATGCTGAACCCAAAACTGAAATCAGTATGAAGATTGGTTGACAAATAAAAAAGTTACAGGGCAAAAACGATTTTAAGAGTTGACCCCTAAAAGTCCCTAATTTTTAGGGATTTGGTTTTCAGAACATTTTCACCTGAAGAAAATTTTAAATCAATTATTTCATGTAATTATTACAATTATTGCTTGCTCCTCTTTTGAGATAATGGAACACAAATGAATTTTTTTCACTATAGAAACTCCCATGGACAATTTTCAAAGACTTATGGAACCGGAAGTTCTGCTTTGATGGACATGAAACTTACATTTCCGCCTTTAATTACTTTGATTAACAATATAAAATCTTCAAAATAAATTTCCTACATTGTTTTCAAAATTTTTAATTTCAGTCCCCCCTTTTCTTAACTTCGGAGCCTTATAACACAAAAATGTACCATAGGTGGAAAAACGCTAACGATGACTTTTTTGTAGATATTACTTTGAGGAATATACTCCTTAATTTTGAACGAAATTGCATGTAAAATAAGGAAAGTACTAGGGTTTAAAGAAATTTTAGTTTCTGACTGATAAATACCGGAAGTGACGTTTACGGAAGTACAAAACCTTACTTACGCGAGACTTTTAGATATGCTGTCTAATGGTAATGGTATAAATTACATATCTCCAATGATATTCTTTAAATCACGATCATAAATCTGTTAGGTATAATAATAATAAAACAAGACGAAAACAATAGGGCTTTTCGCCTGAAAGCGAAAAGCCCTAACTAGATACGATCTCGTTGCGAGCAACGAGTGGGTCTTCCGTTCGATTCTTGATGAGATGAGATCAGATTTTGATTGAGATTTTCATTCTTAAGTAATTATTTTCCATATTCTGTAAAAAGACATTGATCAATAAAGAATTCTAAAATCGACTTTTGGCCCCTTACGGCCCCTAATATATGGGATCAGCCCTTTTTTCTTCATAACAATTTAAAGCTCTCAGGATTATGAACACTTTTTGTTCAACAACTATTCAGAGATTCTTTTTCGTTTTCGAGTTATTCGGAAAAGAAATATTAAGGGACCAACCCTTCAACTCCCTAATGGGGACGTTTAGCGAAAAAATGAAAGATTGCATATTGTTCAAAACATGATTTTGAACATCTTTTGTTCAATATTACTTATCAAAATATTTCTCACTTTTGAGATACAAAGCGTCAAAGATTTTGCTTTCTGGCCCCTTGTGGCCCCTAATTATGTAATGTACGACTTTAAAATCATAATATACAGTTGTAGATTGTTGAAATAAACATTTGTGTCTCCGTAATGTATTACAAATTATTGACTGTTAAAGAGTTATCGAAAAAAGACTTTTGGCCCCTCTTGGCCCCTAATTTGAGTGCCCAGCCCCTTTTCCTGGATTTCATTTTGAAGCTCTTAGGATTTTGAGCACATTTTGTTCAACAACTATTCAGAGATTCTTTTTTGTTTTCGAGTTATTTGCAAAAGAAATATTTAGGGGCCAACCCTTCAACTCCCTAATGGGGACGTTTAGCGAAAAATGAAAGGTTGTATATTGTTCAGAACATGATTTTGAACATCTTTTGTTCAATATTACTTGTCAAAATATTTCTCATTTTCGAGATATAAAGCATCAACAATTTAGCATTCTGGCCCCTTGTAGCCCCTTATTATGTAATATACGACATAAAAATCATAGTATACAGTTGTAGATTGTTGAAATAAACATTTTTGCTTCAGTAATGTATAGCAAAATATTAACTGTTAAAGAGTTATCGAAAAAAGACTTTTAACCCCTCTTGGTCCCTAATTTGAGTGTCCAGCCCCTTTTTCTGGATATCATCTTAAAGCTCTTATGATTTTGAACACTTTTTGTTCAATAACTATTCAGAGATTCTTTTTCGTTTTCGAGTTATTCGCAAAAGAAATATTTAGGGGCCAACCCTTCAACTCCCTAATGGGGACGTTTAGCGAAAAATGAAAGGTTGCATATTGTTCAGAACATGTCTCTGAACATCTTTTGTTCAATTTTACTTATCAAAATATTTCTCACTCTCGAGATATAAAGCGTCAAAGATTTGGCATTCTGGCCCCTTGTGGCCCCTAATTATGTACCATACGTCATAAAAATTTTTGATATATAGCTGTAGATTGTTGATATTAACATTTTTGCTTCAGTATTATATTACAAAATATTGACTGATAAAGAGTTATTGATTAAAGAGTTTTGGCCCCTTTCTGCCCCTAATGTGATGAGTCAGCGTTTTTTTCCTGATATCATTTGAAAGATCTCGTTGTTCTGCACAAATGATGTTCAGTATGTTCTTACAAAATATTTATACTTTAAAAGATATGATGCAAAATGTCTCCAAAAATCACTCTTGATTCGTGTCCTAAATTTTGACCCCTACCGAGCTTCCATACTAGGTACTTCCGGAAACTATCCAAACTCCCAGTAACATGGGGACATGTCCTCTATCATCACTGAAAA
>NW_026940338.1:0-11910 GCF_032062105.1 Saccostrea cuccullata
TAAAAGTAATATTGTTTGGCAGCTAAATTAGAATGTTGACAGAATTAATAAAATCTAATCAAAATCAACACATCTTTCAGACAAACTAGGAATTGATATTTACTTTCTGATGCTGAATGGGATCTTCCATATAAAACATCCTGGTGGATGCCATTTCCCAGGCCTGGCACCAGTTGAAGGAATATTTCATGGCATTCCTCTGAAGCATTCTCATTCAATATCTGATACCAGAGCAGGAAAAGTCGGATGCCATCTTTCCTAATCTATAATATTATTACCCAGTTAAAAGTCCGGACTTACTGTAAACCAACTTTTATTCGCGTGCGAGAAATTTTCGCGAGGTTCGCGAGAGCCTCGTCATCGCGAATATTTCTCGCCGCGAACGGGTCCTTAAAGTCACTTTTTCTAATAAAACAGTTCAAAAAACGACTTGAACGCGAAAATTAATCGTCGCGAACTAGTTTACACACGGTTAATCGCGAAATAAAGTCGTCGCGAATAAAAGTTGGTTTACAGTATATACTGCATGAATAAGAATTGAATGTCATTTGTCAAAATGAAGGATAAATAAATTTAATATACCTTTAAACCATTTCCTGGATGCAATAACTTCTTTAATATTCTTCCTAAGAAATAAAGGAATACAAAAGGTATTTATGTTAATATTTATGAATTCATTGATTGTACTACTCTCCTCAGTGCATATTTTGAGATTTTTAATTCTATAATACATATAATTGATTTCAATATCTGCATGTTATAATCCCTTCCCATAAAGAAGGTTTCACCAATATGATATTCTTACCAATGCTGTGAAACATCCATCTTTTATGTATCAGTTCAGGTAAAAGTGTGAGTATTTTCTAAAACAAATAATATATAAATTAAAGAGAAACAAATGGTTAAATTTTCATCAGAGTAAAAACTCTGTCTCTTTCTCTCTTTTACATAAGGCAAGAATGCCTCCACTGACAAGATGCTCACTCGTAATATTCCCTCTCTAATGTGAACATACCCTCTCATGTTGACATCGAATTTGCATAAAATTAATTCCCACCCATAAAGCATGCCTTAAAAAAAGAATGTGCTAAAATTTCAATCATCTGTGATGAGTTCTTAATGAAAAAAATTTGCATGGATAGAAGCATGGATAAACAGTAAGTTGGCATAATATTCAAACAAAACTGAATTCCGCCAATAAACATGCTTAAACAGAGAGTGTGCTAAATTTCAAGCATCTGCAATGAGTAGTTACTGAGAAAACTGTAACAAACCAGAAGTCTCTGTCGAGACTGAAGCTCTACTGGTTTGTACTTATAGCAAAGGAAGAGAAAAGTACTTAAGCAGTTGGAAATTGAAACTTTTCAACAGCAATAAATAGAATAATGATCCTTGATTAAGTCTCTTTATGTTCTTAGTGCAGTCTACTTGCATGCCACATTTATATTATAATCAGACTAAAATTGTATTTGGAGTAGCATTTTGAAAGAATTTCACAGAAATTTCTATTTTTAGTAACCACGGCAACACCGTTCATCGAAATCAAAAACCGATAAACAGAATTATGTATCTTATTGTAGTCTACTTGTGTGCCAAGTTATATTGAAATCAGACTAAAACTGTAGAAGGAGTAGCATTTTGAAAGAATTTCACAGAAATTTCTATTTTTAGTAACCACGGCAACACCGTTCATCGAAATCAAAAACTGATAAAGAGAATTATGTATCTTATTGTAGTCTACTTGTGTGCCAAGTTATACTGAAATCAGACTAAAACTGTAGAAGGAGTAGCATTCTGAAAGAATTTCACAGAAATTTCTATTTTTAGTAACCACGGCAACACCGTTCATCGAAATCAAAAACCGATACAAAGAATTGTGTATCTTAGTGTAGTCTACTTGTGTGCCAAGTTATATTGAAATCAGACTAAAACTGTAGGAGGAGTAGCATTTTGAAAGAATTTCACAGAAATTTCTATTTTTAGTAACCACGGCAACACCGTTCATCGAAATCAAAAACCGATACACAGAATTATGTATCTTATTGTAGTCTACTTGTGTGCCAAGTTATACTGAAATCAGACTAAAACTGTAGAAGGAGTAGCATTCTGAAAGAATTTCACAGAAATTTCTATTTTTAGTAACTACGGCAACACCGTTCATCGAAATCAAAAACCGATATACAGAATTATGTATCTTAGTGTAGTCTACTTGTGTGCCAAGTTATATTGAAATCAGACTAAAACTGTAGGAGGAGTAGCATTTTGAAAGAATTTCACAGAAATTTCTATTTTTAGTAACCACGGCAACAGCGTTCATCGAAATCAAAAACCGATACACAGAATTACTTATCTTAGTGTAGTCTACTTGTGTGCCAAGTTATATTGAAATCAGACTAAAACTGTAGAAGGAGTGGCATTTTGAAAGAATTTCACAGAAATTTCTATTTTTAGTAACCACGGCAACACCGTTCATCGAAATCAAAAACTGATAAAGAGAATTATGTATCTTATTGTAGTCTACTTGTGTGCCAAGGTATATTGAAATCAGACTAAAACTGTAGAAGGAGTAGCATTCTGAAAGAATTTCACAGAAATTTCTATTTTTAGTAACCACGGCAACACCGTTCATCGAAATCAAAAACCGATACAAAGAATTGTGTATCTTAGTGTAGTCTACTTGTGTGCCAAGTTATATTGAAATCAGACTAAAACTGTAGAAGGAGTAGCATTCTGAAAGAATTTCACAGAAATTTCTATTTTTAGTAACCACGGCAACACCGTTCATCGAAATCAAAAACCGATACAAAGAATTGTGTATCTTAGTGTAGTCTACTTGTGTGCCAAGTTATATTGAAATCAGACTAAAACTGTAGGAGGAGTAGCATTTTGAAAGAATTTCACAGAAATTTCTATTTTTAGTAACCACGGCAACACCGTTCATCGAAATCAAAAACCGATAAACAGAATTATGTATCTTATTGTAGTCTACTTGTGTGCCAAGTTATATTGAAATCAGACTAAAACTGTAGAAGGAGTAGCATTTTGAAAGAATTTCACAGAAATTTCTATTTTTAGTAACCACAGCAACACCGTTCATCGAAATCAAAAACCGATACACAGAATTATGTATCTTAGTGTAGTCTACTTGTGTGCCAAGTTATATTGAAATCAGACTAAAACTGTAGGAGGAGTAGCATTTTGAAAAAATTTCACAGAAATTTCTATTTTTAGTAACCACGGCAACACCGTTCATCGAAATCAAAAACCGATACACAGAATTATGTATCTTAGTGTAGTCTACTTGTGTGCCAAGTTATATTGAAATCAGACCAAAACTGTAGGAGGAGTAGCATTTTGAAAAATTGTTTACAGACAGACAGACGGACAGACAGACAGACAGACAGACAGACAGACGGACGACGGACGCATTACTATCGCATAAGCTCTTCTGGTCTCTGACCAGTAGAGCTAAAAATTTGGTAAGGGCAGACACACAGATACATGGAAAGACAGACACATATGGGTAAACAGTATATCCCCTCTCCTTTGGTTGGAGCAGGGGTATAACACCCACCCACCCCCATCCACCCCATTCAGAGCGGGGATATAAATATGCATATTGAATATATCAAATACATTGACCTACCTCAAAGACAAACAGAATTACATCCAAGTCCTCCCGATGGGCTCTGTTGGCTGTGAACAATACAGATGTTAAACTCATTAAAAAGCCTGACATTATGTAATATCTTCATAATCTAATTTTTTTACATTGTCTACATAAAGTTCACATTTACTGTTAAATACCTCTTTGTTTAAGATCTGCCTCTACTGTTGAAAAATTGTCGTTAAATATGAAATAGATATGTGAGTAATTGGCCTCAAAGAAACTCTTTGCCTCTGGTATGCTATAATTTTCTGAAATGAAAATCAATACTTTTCAATAATTTGACAAGGCATAATACCACTTCATGTACATGCTGATCTAGTAAAAACGCTTGGTCACATTTGATTGGACTCTTATTTTTCCCAAAATTCAGGTAAAAATTGCAAGAAGATATGCAGATTGAATTTTTCAGAGCTTTTTATTGATTTTTAGATTGCATTAGTTCATGGAGATGTGATTGAGCTTACAGCTTGAAAAGGTATGATTACATGTACCAAAAAGGATCCAATCATCCCCGATTGACATGTACATATACTTGTATTCTAGTTATCCTGTTGTACTTCCTAAAAGTTGGTTTTATTTTAACCAACATCACTTGACATAAATATTTATATTGCTTTCAGGAAATCCCCATGGTCCTCAAAACAACTGCAATAATATTAAATATTCAACAAGATTTTATCTCTTTATTTTCAGTATATATACATTTACAAAAATACACTAAATTCAGCTGATCTACACAAGGTCATTTGTTTTTCCTGTTTCCTTCCTTAGAATTTTTCTGGAAATAAAACTTTTTATTAAAAAGTTTTTAACTTTAAAAAAATCTTCATAAAGTAGGATAGATTTTCATTTATGTGCAAATTACCTCATTGGCTTCTCCCCTATAGTTATGATTATAGTACAGACATAAAGTATGCAAAACATTTGAACTAGTTTACCATAAGGAACTGATTCTTAAGATGTTAAGTTGAAAAATATCAAACTGTTGGTTGTGAAATAAGACAATAGTTTTAATCCATAGTAAATGAGGTTAACAGATTATATAGTAAAGTATCTGTCAAAGGACATATACCGGTACTTATAACATGAAATTAAAACCTTTGAAATTGGTAGTACTGAACCTTTTTAATTTATGGTGAAATTAAGAAATTTGAAGAGAAAATAAATTACAGTAAACTGGCATGAAAATAATTTCAAATTAATATAAATCACAACCTTATCGTTACATGAACATGTATATACCTTTTCGCTCACTTATCAGAGTTGGATTATACTTATACACCTGCTACTAAGTGTTGTATTACATCGTCATGTATGGTGCTTTTTTTTTTTTAATTTTGTTTAGTATTTGAGTCTGCATGTCTTTAAGTGTTTAATAAGTTTTTCTGATACTTTTTCCCAGTCTTCTTATCATAATCAATCTGGTATTTTACATATAAACATGATAAAAACGGGGATGTTTTCAACTGAGGTCCTCTGTCAAAAAAATATTTACAAAACAAAAATTTTCTAAAATCATTTGCAAAAATTCTGTTTACTTGAGAATGTTACTTACTATCTATATATTCAATGATATTTTTTGATGTACTTTAAATACCTTGATAACATTATCAATGTTAAATGTGAATACAGCTGACCTTTGACCTTTATAGCAAACTAGGGGGCTGGGGAGGGGGCAATATATCAAATACTTCTATTGTTCCCATACCATTAAACTTTATCTTATCAATGAACATATAAGTTAGTCCAGTGACAAGAAATTCTCTTCCTGGAGGAGTCATTGTAATATAGTGTAAATATTTTTCTATGTGTTGAGTTACTCGGTACGTCGATTTACCCAAATGGACCCAAATGGAACCCAAATGGACCCAAATGGAAATCAAATGGACCCAAATGGAAATCAAATGGACCCAAATGGAAATCAAATGGACCCAAATGGAATTTTTAATATGTTTTACTGCGGTTTTATCAACTTTTACTTGAAAATTTATTACTCTTTTGATTATTTTAAGTATTTTATGTGTTCATGTATGTTTTTGAAAATTAATTAAATACTTTATACATTATATTATTATTATGTGTCAAAGTTCGTTTTTTTTCTTACGAATAAATATATTTGCATGTGATCATATTATTTTTTAAGGGGGGATATATCATTGATTTCAATTATTAATGGGTAATTATCCAATAGGATCGATGAATTTGTACTATAATTTGGAGTACTTAACAATAACCAATGCGATTAATTTATATCTTTGAGAAGATAATTATGAGACATTTACATTTTAAAAACACGCGTTTTGGGGAAAATTCTTCCTACCTGAATTTTTCTTCAAGGAGAATTTGGATTCTATGTACGGTAAGTTTTTTTCTACATTAAATGATTTTCCCTATAAGATATTAAAAAAGCACTAATTTAATTAAGTAAATCAATACATATTTCCTTTTATATTAGATAAGAAATAATTTAATATTTTACTTTACTCCGGCTTCGTATATAGACATTGATAAGCATACTGTTGCATTCATTTAAAAAGAAAAAATAAATAGATCGTACATACAAGATATTTTAAAATTAAATTATTTTTATACCTGCAATATAGATTAATATAAAAGGCATCAATTAGATTTTTGTTTATAAATCAAGTACTATAATCACTTTAATTATATACACATAACAACATTACAATAGTCTTAATCTAAATGTGTAATTTTTTAGAAGATATAATTATTTACCCGTATTAATTAGACCTTATAGTTGATACTGTTCTATAGTAGGGTAATGACGGTATTGTTATCAAAACAAACGATTATTTGACACGCGTCAAATAATTTGTGTACTTCTAATAAACAAAGGAAGGCAGTAGTTCAAATAACGCAATTCTTCACATTTTGTTAAAATAAATTATCTCACATTACAAAAAATATTTACTACTTATTGTATAGTTAAGCGTAGGTTTTTCTTTATATCAGTAATCCATTGATTTTGGAAGAAATCTAAATGTATTCCTTTTTAATTTCGATCTGTAAATGTTTAGACATATTCAATGTCGCTCTGAAAAAAGCGGTAGCCGTGCATCATCAACGTTATCTATAGACTTTGATAACGGCTAACGATCCCTATATTTGATTATCTAAATATTTTTAAACGTTTATTTATTTTACTTTGATCAAACTTGAATAAAACAGTTATTTATCGATATAAATTTTAATAATTAACTTTAAGAAATGACTACAATAAGAAATTGAACGATAAACAAATTTTATTTTACATCTTAATCCTTCAAATACACAAATAAATTATTTTTTTTTCACTTTATATTACCATGATAACGAAAAATATTATATTTTAATTTCCATTTGGGTCCATTTGATTTCCATTAGGGTCCATTTGATTTCCATTTGGGTCCATTTGATTTCCATTTGGGTCCATTTGATTCCATTTGGGTCCATTTGGGTCCATTTGATTTCCATTTGGGTCCATTTGGGTAAATCGACGCACCCGAGTTACTTTCAGGTACCATGCAACATTAAGTAAGGCTAACTTACAGATACCCATTTATTGTTAAATTTGCAATAGACATAGATGCACTGTGATGTTCTTTTTCCACAATTAAGATTACAGAGTAGATGTATAAACAACTTTCGACACCACCTTTAACGAAATTTTCATCTTGAACATTTACACATTTGCAACATTACCAAGTAAATGTCGGAGGTGTTTCAACCTCGTTACAGCATCTTTCTTTGGGTCCGATACTTTCTGCACGGATTTCTTTAAGTCCCCATCTTTGGTTCCTTTCCTAAACATGTCCAAAACACTAGACATTTAAAATATTTTTAAGTAAATTTCTGCAATTTCTGACATTTTCGTCTGTTTACTTGCGCATGCGTATAAATAAATTTAGAATACCAAACCCGATGTTCAAAATTTGAGGAAAAATAAATAAACTTGATGAGTTTATACACTTGTTGTGGATGCAATAAAATATTGTAAAGACAGGCATGCTTATCATTTATTATAATCAATAAAAATGTACTTTATTAATTCATTTTTTCCTAAACGCGACTCAGTTGGAGAACAACTTTCTATCACCCAAAAGCGGAAATAGGGGAAATAACTGAGATCGATAAAAGAAGAAGGAAGAGACGATTCGCTGTAAGTTTTTAAAATTCTGACAGATGAGGTGTGAATGAGCTGGAACGATAATTCGTCAGCAGAGTCCGACAGGGCCTCGGAAACCAAACCACTAATGGATGGGTGTGTGGACTCAACTCGGAGGCATTTGTACGAAGATATCAGATCGAATGACACAACAGCAACTGAAACTGAACAGGTTTAAAAACATTTGACAAATGATATTTGCGTTGTAGGCAAAAAAGAGTAAAAGTCTTGTGTACAAAAGAAATATGAACCTATTAACATATGGTAACTCTGTCCTGTGTTCTAATTCTAGTAAATAAAAGCAAAATGAAAAACGTGAATCATTAAAGTGTCGAATACAAATATTTTTATTTAAATGAAAAAAATAATTTCATATATTGAAGGATGATTATGAAATCCTTGTATAGGTTTGTAAATGTTTCATGAACAAGTAAAACAACATTATTATAAAAAATGGTTTTGAAACTTTTGTTTAGTTGAGATGGGTGTGTGCATTGCCTTCATTATCTCTTAAGTGTAAAGATTACTCTTTTCTTTGTATGCAAGAGTTGTAATGTGTATCTAAAGATCATGTAATAATTTTCTGTGTTTTCCAGAATCTTTGTGAATTTAAATTTTGGTCTATGTTTGAGGCAAGTGCTGACAAATAACATTTTACTTTGATTTACATATCACTATAGGCTGAGGAGAACCATGACAGACAGATGAACACTCGCCCAGCACGAGACGGGACCACTGTCCAAAGGCGGTCAGCACGGTCTAATGATGAAGAAGAGGAGGATACACTACTGTATGGGGCCAAACATGTCATTATGCTGTTTGTACCTGTGACGCTCTGTATGGCAGTAGTTGTAGCTACCATCAGTTCCATTACGTTCTACACAGATAAAGGAGGTTACCTGTAAGACTGTCTTCTGTTATTGAATACTGCTTTCAATTGATAAATTTTAGTCCAAAAATCTATATAATTTTGTTAGTAACAAGCAGATGTAGTTTTTTGCATTTGATTTTTTTCTCTTCTATGTTGAAAACTGAACCAATTGAATAAATAATGTAATCATTATCCTTGTTAATAACTGAAAAATCACTCATATTTTACATGGAGAGAGTAATTTAAGTGTCATGGACAATATTTCAGAGTGTATACACCATTCCATGATGGAGACAAAGCTGATGCTGACACTGGAACCAAAGTCTGGCAGTCTGTGGCCAACGCTCTCATTCTACTGGGCGTTATATGTGTTATGACAATTGTACTCCTCTTGTTGTACAAATTCAGGTGTTATAAGGTGGGAACAATGGATAAAAGTTTACTCTACACTATAAAAGAATAAATTCTAATAGAATAATTAGATGTGGAAGTAAAATGCATGTCATCAGATTTAAATTTATATTTAAAAACAGGTGCACTCAAAGACAAGGTCCTTAGTAAAACTGTTATTATCTAAGTTTCAATTACTCTAATACCCGTATTTGATATAAGGTCTCGAGTATTTTATTTAAAACTTTATATTATGAATGATACTTATTGTATTAGTGTCAATGTTGAATATCTATTTCATAGGTAATCCATGGCTGGCTGATTACATCATCACTAATGCTTCTATTTTTATTTTCCTACATTTATCTGGGGTATGTTTTACTCATTTTCTTTTTTTTTTTAATTCTTAAGAGATTATTTAACCACAATTGCTATATATTATGAAAAGCCAAAGAAGACAACAAGTTACCTACTTAATTTTGAGCTTTCCTATCAAATGCTATTACTTTTTAATGACCAGGTATTCACACTGATGTTATGTTAACTTTTTTTCTTCCCTGTTTTTTTTTTTTCCTTCAGTGTTTTTAAGTTCTGTTGAATGGGAGACAAAAAAATGATTTGGAGGAATAATAATCACATTCATCCTATGTACAATGTTATTGTGTCATATTAAATATACAGCAAGGTAAACTGAAGCGTAATATTGTTTTTAGGGTGGTGCTACAGGCCTATAATGTTGCAATGGATTACATCACTGTGGCTCTATTGATGTGGAATTTTGGGGTGGTAGGCATGATTTGTATCCACTGGAAGGGACCCTTATTTTTACAGCAGGCCTATCTCATTGTCATCTCCGCACTGATGGCCCTTATCTTCATTAAATATCTACCAGACTGGACCACTTGGGTGGTGCTAGGTGTCATGGTTGTGTGGGGTAAGTGGTTATTGTCACCTTCTAAAAGTGAAAAAAAAAATTTTCATGTATAATGGTAGTATTGCTTGCTAAAACAGGTATACCCAAAGGCAAATTGGGAAATAATTTGTCTAAGTTCTGTTTTTAAAAAAGTTGTTATTTATTTGAAAACAAGGACAAATTTCCTTGATTAATAATTAATTCAAAAAATAAAGATTTTATTTTAGATTCAAGCAATTATGTGAACAAAATTAGTAATACTGTAGGTATAAAGTAAGTTAAACCATTTTTATTTTTCATTTTCATTACTTACAGCCCAGAAAGGTACATTTATATATCACAAAAGAAAGCATTGACAACAAGGAAGGTGATTTCTTTCAGATTTAGTAGCAGTGCTTTGTCCAAAGGGTCCTCTGAGAATTTTAGTAGAAACAGCACAAGAGAGGAACGAACCAATATTCCCTGCACTTATTTATTCCTGTAAGTATAAATATCAGAAAACAAACTTTTTTTCTGATTTCAAATTATTTATGGTATTTGCACAATGTGTATCACAACATACTGTTACAGTGATATCACAGTTGAAACTTAACAGAAATAAGACTTTCATTTCAGTTGAATTTATAAAACAGTTGATATATTTCTTTAAGCCACTGTGGTTTGGTCTGTTGTTGGAATGGCTAAGGATGGATCTGACAAAAAGAAAAACAAGAAAAAGAAATCCAAAAATCAAGGTGACCTCTTTTTATCATTTAAACTCTTAAAAGTTTCATTTTATTTAGACATCAAAAATTTACATGTATGTTCTTTCGAAAAATTTGAATCAGTTTATTAATATAGATGCATTAAATGGTTAATGATGTTCAAAAGTAAATACAATCTTTTTGGTCCTAGTAATTATGAGCCCTAAATAAGTTTAACATACTCTTTCTCAGTAGGTTAGAATTAGCATCTCTCAAGTGATGAAGTGAATTTCAGTAATTAGAATCAATGTTTAATACATTGTAGCAAAAGAGGTAAATGATTTTTAAAAAGTATATTTACATAGTTTTTGAGGCTATTTTATTATTCTGATGCCATTATAAACGTAAAATACCTTACACTGCAGCACCAGCAGCCACAGCTGATCCCGATCATTCCGAGGAGGAAGATGATGGCGGATTTTCAGAGGAGAGACCTCCCAGACATTTGTCTCAGAGCTCTGAAGAAACTGCCAGGGTTGGTCAATCAGAAACCCCCTTTATTTTGTAATGTTAAATCTGTATCCTCTCCCAAGCTTGCATTTGTAATTTTACATAGGTGTCCAGGAGACACAATATCTTATTTCTAAAGTATAGGTCATATGAAAAACTTTTTCTTCTACAGGCAGTACGGGCTGCTAGAACTTTAGGAGATTCAGAAAATGGTCAGCGACGAAGTACAGAGAGAAATCAGGCTACAGAGGAGGAAGAGGAGGAAGAAAGTAAGAATTAAAGTGGTCATTTACCTGTAGATAGAAAGAAAAGTAAGACCCATAGCTGAAAATAAAAGTGGTCATTTACCTGTAGATAGAAGGGTAAGTAAGACCCATAGCTGAAAATAAAAGTGGTCCATTACCTGTAGATAGAAGGGAAAGTAAGACCCATAGCTGAAAATAAAAGTGGTCCATTAAGATAGAAAGAAAAGTAAGACCCATAGCTGAAAATAAAAGTAGTCCATTACCTGTAGATAGAAGGGAAAGTAAGACCCATAGCTGAAAATAAAAGTGGTCATTTACCTGTAGGTAGAAGGGAAAGTAAGACCCGCAGCTAAAAGTAGAAGTGGTCCATTACGTGTAGATAGAAGGGAAATTACATCTTTACTAGCCAAGGGTTTTCGATCCACCACTCCCCATAAATGGAGAGTGGGGACCAAAAACCCCC
>NW_026940339.1:0-12233 GCF_032062105.1 Saccostrea cuccullata
AAAGAGACAACAAATCATGTTCATTCCAAGCCTCCGTTATCAGTACTTTCAGTACTTTGATTTTAATTCAACCTCTTTGTAAGTATATTTTATTGGGGACGAATATTTGTCATGTTTGTATTTCAAGCCCCTCAAAAATTTGGGTGATAAAGTTACTGTCCGTTCGTCTGCCCAGGAAAAACATATCCTTGGTTAAATCATACAAACGGTTGTTTCTAAGGTAACAAAGCCTTACAAGTGTACTTCTTGTGACAAGACCAATTTAAATCTCTTGATTTTGATCTTATAGTCTATGTTAGATTATCTAAAAAATTGGCCATAACTTCTGAATGGATTCTGATGATAGGTAGTTTTTATTTACTTGTGTAATCTGACAAAGCCTATACTTGGGTAGCAACATTTTTAACTTCATAAGGAAGGCTTTATGAATGGTTAGTACATGTATAAATGCACTAACATATTTCAGTCATGCATTTTATTTGCATAAGAAACAGAACGGACTGCGATCAGTTCATTTTCTCGCCATCCTTTCGGTTTACATTTGTAGACGTGAAAGGTGAGTGGGATGCTATTCTAGCATAACGTTGGCATTTAGCACAAAAAAATGTGGGAGTGTGGGGAATATGAACTTATTTTGAATTCAATGATTAAAAATTTCAATTTGACGAATGCTTGAACGAAAAGTATACGTATAAAGCAGATATCCTATAAAAACGGGAATAGCATGGTTATTATGAATAATGCATTCTCTTCATCTTCATAGCATGTTTTTTAATGCAGTTAATTAACTTTATTTCTTTTTTTAAATCTACTGACGTAAAACTCTGGATTGCATTTCTGCACGCATGGTTGTCGAAGGTTAGGATTATGCCCTTACTCGGGAGGTTAACATGTTCTCATTTGGGAGAATTCATCTATCTTAACTTCTGGACACTGCAGACAGACACACACAAGACATATTATGAATTAGAAAACGGGAACACAGTGCTAGATCTTAATATAAAGCAACCTCGAAACAAATTGACAAGAAAATCCCTAAGTAGTTGTACATCGGAAGAAAGCATATTAATATTTTACACAAAACATGTAAATGCTCAAACATGTCTATATATTTGAATAATAGCATTACCTTTGTCAGGAGTTCGATTAGTGAACGGGGTATTTGAGGTAGGCTTGTATGAATTTTTCTCATATTGTAGTAGACGATCTCAGCATATGATAAATAAAAAAAGACGGAACTCTCCATAAAACAGTATGCAGAAAATGATGATTGCTTTTTAAATTATTTTCCCTTAATTGATATCCTAAACCTCTATGACAGATGTGTATAACAATTCTGGTAAGGTTCCAGAAAGCTGAGAATAGTATATTGTATGAAGTATTTCTCATTTAAATATGTATTTATTAATATTGAAAATTATATGAAAAATTCCAGAATATGGACCATGAAGACAAAAAGGCTTCTGAAGCCAACGCCAAGTCTTCTCTGGCGGTCTTAATAAACAACAAGTTATCGATTACTACAACAAATGGGGAGATTACGAAACGGTAACTATACATTAACAAATATCTTTAGAAATAAATTTCATTGGTCCACAGTTAAGAGGAAAAAGGTTTGTAAATTTTCATTTCTTACATGTATAAGGCAGACTAAGGTAATTAATATATTAAATTTACAAGAAAATTGAGACATTTGATTCTAATAATGGTTAATTGAATTAGTTTCTGAAATTTAATATCTTAAGATGGCTCATTACATCCACAGTTTATTTTAGATTTCATTACAACACCACTTATAATGTAGATGTCAAATATCCAGAACGAGGTATTGATATCATAATTTTTTTAGAGAATTTTTTAGCTTTTGTCTAATTTAAGTGAAAGGTTTTATTTCAAGTTTATTAATACCAGAATTTCAGAACTTAGTTTCAGTGTCAAATGATGGGCATCTTATTAAGACATGTACACACAGTGAAAATACCTCATAATACCTAATATTATCCCCATGTCCCTTATCGTGCCTTATTCCTCTAAGACCTTTTATAAATATGCTAAGTATCCCAAGATTTCATTTAAGAATATAAAAGTTACAATGATATCAACTATCAACGATATATTGTGTAACGTTTTGCATGCGCGCACACGTACATGTACATGCATATGCAAGATGATTATGGCATGTTGATTAAGCGATTAACATATCTTTCTATCCCGCGAATCAAAGAAAAAAATACATACATAAATTTACCATTTCTCAAGCATATGTCATATTTTTAATATATCGATTCACATTTTATTTCTCTACTTATTTAAACCTCGGGCTCAAAGTTGGTTTTATTCCGACGACAAGGCAGGGTTAAAGTCGACTAAGGGTATCACACCAATACCTAACCAATCAAAATGAACTTATTCAATAGTAGTTCCATACATGGAAAAGGGATTTTCCTTTCTGTTCAGAATTTTTTTAATATTTCCTCTCAGGCCATTTTGACAACTCTGATACCTGTGCCTGGTAAATTTTATATACTTTGTAAATAAATATATAAAGGTTTTTTGACCGGAACTATTCATTTTTTCCAATGCATAGGGGGCTACTCTCTGGGTTTTACAAGAGATGTTTAAAAAGACATTCGTGTCAGCTAATGTGACCTATATTGTTTAACACCTTCTTATTAATATTTTTTTCATGAATGCAAATATCTGATTATTTTACGAAGGAGCGTACATGTATATTGATTTTTTAATATACCTAAAATCGCTATTTCTGGGGATTGCGTAATTCTAAAAAAAATTCAAATAAATTTCAAAGGTAAATTAAACAAAGGATGCTTGGTATAAAAATATTATTTCAAATCAGTAGAATCGAATGCTATTAACGACATCTGAATAAATAGGCTATAAAAGGCTTATATGCCAACTTTGGTCATCTGCACTTTAATTTTAAACACGACAGGATTTGTAATTTTTTCTGTATAAATTAATAATTTCTATATACTTTGGAAACTCAAATGAAATATTTTAATACACTTTCCTCGAGCTCTTTTCTGCAGTTTTCCTGAAATTTTATGTGGGTCCGAGGTGTTATTTGAGTTTAACAGTGATTCTCTACGTTGCCATTAATTTGATTTGTTTGTGTGTGTGTATGAGGGGGGGGGGGGGTTTATTCTTAACCTATTTAACGTTGGAGTTGAATCTTGTATCTTATTCCAAGAACTTAAGATTGATTGTGACATTTGGATGAAAGGTCAAGGTCATTAAAAACCACCACCTCTTTAACTTTTAACCTGTCAACCGAAATAAACTCTGAAAGGTGTTTCTAGATACATGTACATGTACTTCATGTTTCTTTTTACCCTTGGGTCAAGGACAAAGGTTAAGGTCGATTTCAAGTTCATAGGTCAAGGTGATTTTGGTAAATAGTTAATATCAACATTTTATTCAGGTTACCAGTGACCTTGACCTAAGTTTCAAGGTCAAGGGTAAAAAGATCTGCATGCTTCAGTATGTTACATGTCTTGACATTTAGAAGTTCTTAATTCTGCATGAACATCAAACACTCAAGTATGCTGTCTTTTAATACATTGTGTGCGGTCGCATGTGCATGCACGTCCATATATTTACTTTTGATAGTAGTATAATGTAGGCAATCATTATATCTATTCATATTTGAAATTTCACCCTGTATTATTGAGAACCAAGAAAGTTGTAGGCATTTAAAGTTTTAGCCAATCAGATTGCAGCACACGTGCATGTGCGTGCGTTCACGATTATTCTTATATATCATGCTGTAGATCTTCATAATGTAAGACTATGTTCAAAATTTCAAAGGATTTTGTCAGAAAACAAAATAGATATTTAGACTTTAAGTTTCAGCCAATCGCAGCGAAGGGCACCTGCATGCGCGTGAGATCTTGCTATTTTGACCATGTCATCATGTCTATACTACTATTATATCCTTATATTATGAGTTTCAAAGCATTTCATCCAATATTTAAAAAGTTACGGCTAAATCTATTATATTGATCATTTCAAGTGTTACACGTGCGCGCACCTGCACGCACGTGCGCGCAAAATGACCTTCGTTCCGCACATCTACATAACATACCTAGTGACCCTAAAAAGGTTTCACCTAGATCGGATGAGTAGTTTACGAGAACACTCGCGGACAAAAAAGTACCGGAGAACAAAGAAAAAATTCAGAAAAAGTAAAAACAATATGTTCCCAAACTTCGTTTGGGGAACATAATAATAACTAGATGAGATCTCGTTGCGAGCAACGAGTAGGTCTTCCGTTGAATTTCTCGATATGATGAGATATGATTTTGACTGAGATATTAGTTAAAAGAGAATGACATTACCTTTTTCCTCATTAAATGTAAAGTTTCTGATTTTTATCACGATATTCTGAACATCTTTTGTTCTATATGCTTATAAAAATACTACCCCTTTTCTAGACGTAAAGCATAAAGATTATAGAATTTTGGTCCATTGCTACCCCTAACTACCTAACTTATGATCAAAATTTTATCATATATTGTTGCAAATTGTTAAGATGAATACTTTTGCTTCAGTGATGTATAACAAAATATTGATCATTAGAGAGTTATAGATAAAAGACTTTTGGCCCCTCTGAGCCCCTCATTTGAGGGGTCAGCCCTATTTTCTTGGAATCAAATGAAAGGTCTTGTGATTTTGAAGATTTTTTGTTCAGTATTTATTTAGAGATTTTTTTTTCTGGAGATATACTAAATGGAAATATTTAGGGGCCACTCCTACAAATCCTTAATGGGACCGATTTACAAAAATTCAAAGTATGCATATTGTTTAGAACATTATTCTGATCATCTTTTATTCAATATTGCTTATCAAAATATTCCCCCTTTTTGAGATATAAAGCGTCAAAGATTTGACATTCTGGCCCCTTGTGACCCCTAATTACGTAACATATGATCAAAATTTTATCATATATTGTTGCAAGTTGTTAAGATGAATACTTTTGCTTCAGTGATGTATAACAAAATATTGATCATTAGAGAGTTATAGATAAAAGACTTTTGGCCCCTCTCAGCCCCTAATTTGAGGGGTCAGCCCCATTTTCTTAGTATCAAATGAAGGTCTTATGATTTCGAAGATTTTTTGTTCAGTATTCATTCAGATATTCCTTTTTGTTCTGGAGATATACTAAATGGAAATATTTAGGGGCCACTCCTACAAGTCCTTAATGGGGCCGTTTTACAAAAATTCAAAGTATGCAAATTGTTTAGAACATTATTCTGACCATCTTTTATTCAATATTGCTTATCAAAATATTCCCCCTTTTTGAGATATAAAGTGTCAAAGATTTGACATTCTGGCCCCTTGTGACCCCTAATTACGTAACATATGATCAAAATTTTATCATATAATATTGCAAGTTGTTAAGATGAATACTTTTGCTTCAGTGATGTATAACAAAATATTGATCATTAGAGAGTTATAGATAAAAGACTTTTGGCCCCTCTCAGCCCCTAATTTGAGGGGTCAGCCCCATTTTCTTGGTATCAAATGAAAGGTCTTGTGATTTTGAAGATTTCTTGTTCAGTATTTATTCAGAGATTTCTTTCCGTTTTGGAGATATACGAACTGGAAATATTTAGGGGCCACCCCTACAAGTCCTTAATGGGATCGTTTTACAAAAATTCAAAGTATGCATATTGTTTAGAACATTATTCTGACCATCTTTTGTTCAATATTGCTTTTCAAAATATTCCCCCTTTTTGAGATATAAAGCGTCAAAGATTTGACATTCTGGCCCCTTGTGACCCCTAATTACGTAAAATATGATCAAAATATTATCATATATTGTTGCAAGTTGTTAAGATGAATACTTTTGCTTCAGTGATGTATAACAAAATATTGATCATTAGTGAGTTATAGATAAAAGACTTTTGGCCCCTCTCAGCCCCTAATTTGAGGGGTCAGTCCAATTTTCGTGATATCAAATGAAAGGTCTTGTGATTTTGAAGATTTTTTGTTCAGTATTTATTCAGAGATTTCTTTCCGTTCTTGAGATATACTAAATGGAAATATTTAGGGGCCACCCCTACAAGTCCTTAATGGGGTCGTTTTACAAAAATTCAAAGTATGCATATTGTTTAGAACATTATTCTGATCATCTTTTGTTCAATATTGCTTGTCAAAATATTCCCCGTTTTTGAGATATAAAGTGTCAAAGATTTGACATTCTGGCCCCTTGTGACCCCTAATTACGTAACATATGATCAAAATTTTATCATATAATATTGTAAATTGTTAAGATGAATACTTTTGCTTCAGTAACGTATAACAAAATATTGATCATTAGAGAGTTATAGATAAAAGACTTTTAGCCCCTCTGAGCCCCTATTTTGAGGGGTCAGCCCCATTTTCTTAGTACCAAATGAAAGGTCTTGTAATTTTGCACATTTTGTCTTCAATATGTTTTAACAAATTATGAACGGGTATGAAGATATGAAACAAAATGTGTCAAATTTTGTGAGATATTTCTGAGATATTTTTTCGGGCCCTACCGAGCTCCGGCGCCTTTTGCTCTAGAAAGATTTGAAGACCCAATTACAACTCACCAAACCTTCCTCTATTTTCACTGAAAATCTTAAGTCGATATCTTGCATGAGTCGTTTCGGAGGAGTTTCCCGGACAAGCCGACCCTCTGAAAATCAGAAAATCGTCAATATCTCACGACCGGAAGTGAGATCATCAAAAAGCAAAAAAACCTATCAAGATCATTTGATTATCTTTCAGATCTGAAAGATTGGTATAAATCGGACGAGCCATCTCTGAGAAATCGCTTGCACAAAATCGGTTGGACCTCTAACTACAAGGATCGTAGTATAACTTCTCCGCTCTACAACTCTCAGTATGTCAGTATGAATTATATTTTAGCTTCAAAAAGGGAGGGGCGAGGGGATTGCGGATTACCCCCACTTTCAAAGGACTTGGACAGAAGTATGTTTTAACTTTGCAAAGCATGCTGCTAGAACTAAGCATTCACATTGTGAGACACAAGCTTTCATGCCCTCTTCCCTTCCGGGCACACGATTTTTGTATTTTTAAACATTTGTTCAAAGTGTTATACGTTTATTTATTTTGCTTTTTATAGGGTATCTACTTTTAATTGAAATTCAAAAATGATTGCTTCCTAGCACATGTGAGGGCATTTTAAAAATGATTACTCAGTGTTAGTTGTTCGTGCTGTGAAAAGCTTTCTCATATATAATAAGAATGCCATACCAGAAAAAAATCTCAAATTCGCGACTACAGATATGAAAATACTAAAAGAAGTTAAAAAAAGGAAATCTATTTAAATCTCATGCATAGCTATATTTTTTCTTAAGCAGGGAAACTGGTTATAATCTCATGGCCGTAGGAACTGGAGGAACACGGGAGGGAGGTTATAATAATTTTACCGATGTATAGAATATCATAGACAACAAAACTGCGTTATGCTTGTGTCCCCTCAATAATAACACCCTAGAGGAGATTAGATGCAACCATTCTTGGGAGAAACATCAACAATATATATCGTTAGCTTGGTTCAGGGGTCCGTCAAGAATCATGTACAAGTACTTATAAAAAGCGAACAAGAGTTTCCGTTTATTTTTAATATAATATTTTTAAATTCTAATCTAATATCAAATAAAATACTAGTAATAATATATACGATATACATGTGCATGTAGATAAAAGCATAATGTATACATGCATGTATGATTCATAATGTATCAAATCGTGTGCTTTTTTATGTTTTGCGTGCTCCTCAAATGATGGGGAATTATTCCAGCATGTGTACCGTCTATTTCGCCAGCTCCAGTTTTGTGAACGGAAATTTTGATAAACCTTGGACTAATTTTGACACATGTTTGCTAATTATTGAAATCCTAATAATTCCATGCAAAGGACAGCAGTTTTATCCTGTAGAAAACACAATCATTCATATACTAGTAGTCCATTGGAATTTCTCTTCCAACATCCTTTCTCTCCATAAAAAGTCTTGGATATGCAGCCGCAATATTTAGTTTCTTCCTAAGTCATCGATTTACCCTAAAGTTACGACATAACTTAGGAATATCCTAAGATAAGACGAGGTTAGTGAAACGGATAAGTAATGAACTTAGGAAAAAGTTCTTTCCAAAGATAGAACTTAGTCCTAGTAGGCATTGTGAAACGGGCCCCAGGATCATATTATAGAGGTACCTGTAACAATTTGTTCCCAGAGGAAAACTGTCGAAACAATGGAGGTTTATTTTTTAATGTAGTACGTCATCAAAAAGTGTTGTAATAAACCTTCTTAAATAACTTTTTAAATTCATGTAAGAAAAAAGATGTTGTTCCTTAAAACAGATTATATCAAGGGTCTTTATCGTTTCAGCACCTGCAGCCTGGTAGATACTAAGGGCCACTATACGCTGCTGAAGCAGCTGACCGAAGCTTTCCAAGCAACAAAGATACAGTTCAAATTCTGGACGTGGCAGCAGGTAGGGGGGAAGTAGCTGAAGAGGTAACATAACGTCTGCTAATAACGGGGCGCAATAATTACCCGTAAAAATTCCAACAGATTATTGGATGCATACAAATCGTTATTCGGAAATTCACACATCTTTTAAATCTCAATATTGGAGTACTAGTGTGTACAGTCGAAATGGTTTTTTTCTTCAAAATTCCAGATGGCAATGACCAAGGTATATTTATTGATTACTTCCATTTTTATTAAAAAGGAAGCTGTTTAAAAACTCTGGGAAGTGTTGAAAATATTTTGATACCATTGATTTTGACTGATGTTGAAAAGGGTATTGCGTTAAGTTCAAAATTTGAAGCCTTTCATCCATATAAGGCGACGTTTCTGAATGAGTGAAACTTTCTCAAATAGGACGTAAAACTTCTTATAAACAATCAATCAAATTTATAGTTGTTTTCTTCCAGTGAGTAAATAACTTTGGTTATGGTGAGCATTTTTCTCGTTTAAAATAGCTCAAATTGTTTGTCCATTACAAAATTTTGTCTAGATTGTAAATGCAATAGGACAAGCGAAAGATTTGAGTGTACAAATTGATTTATTTATTCTTCCACACCTATTTAGCTATCGTTAAACAATACTAAGTTTAAGTATTCGGTCAGGAGATATCTCTATATTAAAAAAAAATGCCCCTTCTTTAAATTTACAGTTGGTCAAGAAAGGTTTCAAACAACTTGACGCTTTGGATCCCAGTGAAAACATGTTACGTAATGCACGGGCAAAAAACATCTACCAGAAGTTTTACTGCGAGTTTCTGTCTAAAGAGCCTTCTCCAAACATCAGTAACGGTAAAAAACATAAACCCAAACATCAGTAACGGTAAAATACATAAACCCAAACATCAGTAACGGTAAAATACATAAACCTTAACATAAGTAACGGTAAAATACATAAACCCAAACATCAGTAACGGTAAAATACATAAACCTTAACATAAGTAACGGTAAAATACATAAACCCAAACATAAGTAACGGTAAAATACATAAACCCAAACATCAGTAACAGTAAAAAACATAAACCCAAACATAAGTAACGGTAAAATACATAAACCCAAACATCAGTAACGGTAAAATACATAAACCCAAACATTAGTAACGGTAAAATACATAAACCAAACATCAGTAACGGTAAAATACATAAACCCGAACATCAGTAACGGTAAAATACATTAACCCAAACATCAGTAACGGTAAAATACATAAACCCAAACATCAGTAAAGGTAAAATACATAAACCCGAACATCAGTAACGGTAAAATACATAAACCCAAACATCAGTAAAGGTAAAATACATAAACCCGAACATCAGTAACGGTAAAATACATAAACCCAAACATTAGTAAAGGTAAAATACATAAACCCAAACATCAGTAAAGGTAAAATACATAAACCCAAACATCATAACGGTAAAATACATAAACCCAAACATCAGTAAAGGTAAAATACATAAACCCAAACATCAGTAACGGTAAAATACATAAACCCAAACATCAGTAACGGTAAAATACATAAACCCAAACATCAGTAAAGGTAAAATACATAAACCCGAACATCAGTAACGGTAAAATACATAAACCTTAACATAAGTAACGGTAAAATACATAAACCCGAACATCAGTAACGGTAAAATACATAAACCCAAACATCAGTAACGGTAAAATACATAAACCCAAACATCAGTAAAGGTAAAATACATAAACCCGAACATCAGTAACGGTAAAATACATAAACCTTAACATAAGTAACGGTAAAATACATAAACCCAAACATCAGTAAAGGTAAAATACATTCAGTAACGGTAAAATTCATAAACCCAACCTTCCCATAAAACT
Source organism: Saccostrea cuccullata (assembly GCF_032062105.1). Classification (NCBI taxonomy): domain Eukaryota; kingdom Metazoa; phylum Mollusca; class Bivalvia; order Ostreida; family Ostreidae; genus Saccostrea; species Saccostrea cuccullata. The sequence goes on from NW_026940339.1 coordinate 10,384, forward strand.
GTCTAAAAGGTGAATGTAAATTTTATATAAATGACATCGTCAAAAATGTCTAAACTTTGTGTTGTCTTTAATTTTTAGGTACATACCCATGTGTTGTTTGTTCGGGATGGTTCGGAAGTGGTCATATACCTTCAGGTGCACTGCTAGAACTGATCAGAATCACAAAACCAGGTTAACTATATACAAATATTAACAATAATTCCTTACGTTTCAGAAACATTTATACAATGTTATAATTTTAAAAAATAAAGTTGAATACCAGTTTGAAAAAGTCAATCAGCTTGGAAGTGTAAAATACTTATTATGATCAATAAAATCTATCATACAGACACAGATTCTAATTCAAACCACAAAGTAAAGCAGAAATAGAATTAATAATAAACTATAACTAGTGCTAATTGTAACGGGGACCGTTACAGATGTTCCCAAACGCTCCCCAACTCCCTTTTGGTGCCATATTCACTGTGAGCTTCATTAAATAGGACAAAATCTATGCATTTGAGACTTTAACAACGCCAAGTTCATTCAAATTTTAGCATTGCACGCGTGCGCATGTAAATGCATGTGCATAATGACCATATCATCTTGTCTACACAATCTATATATTTAATATGCTAAATATTAAAGTATTTCATCCAAAAGTATTAAAAAATACGCTCATTCAAGTGTATTTTTGATTTAACTCATTTCACATGCACGCACGTGCATACATGAGCATGGTAACCATATCTTCTTGTAGAAGTCCATTACATCTATCTATGTTCTAAATCCCACCCCGTTTGGTTGAATTCCAAGGGAGTTATGGCTGTTTAATGTTTCAGCCAATCAGATTACAACGCACGTACACACACATGTATGCATGTGCATGGTGACCACACCTTCTTGTAGAAGTTCATTATATCTGTCTATGTTCCAAATCCCATCTTGTTTGGTTGAAAACCAAGGGAGTTATAGCTATCTAAAGTTTAAGCCAATCAGATTGCAGCGCACGTGCATGCACGTGTTTTCATGATAATTGCTATATATTATGTTGTAGGATATCTTAATGCATGACTATGTTCAAAATTTCATAGGATTTCGTCAAAAAATAAGAAAGATATAGGGACTTTAGTCTCAGCCAATCAGAGCGAAGCGCACGTGCATGCGCGTGAGATCTTGCTATTTTGACCATATCGTATTGTCTATGCCACTAATATATCCTTACATTATGAGTTTCAAAGCATTTCCTCAAAAATGTAAAAAATTACGCCTATATCAATTAAATCGGTCATTTCATGCGTTGCACGTGCGCGCTCTTGCAAGCACGTGCGCGCAAAATGACCTTTGTTCGGCAAATCTACATAACATGTCTACTGACCCTAAAAACATTTTACCTTAATCGGATGTGTAGTTTACAAGATCACTCGAGTACAAAAATTTTCCCAGGAAGAAGAAGAAGAAGAAGAAGAAGAAGAAGAAGAAGAAGAAGAAGAAGAAATAGAGTAAAAACAAAATGTTCCCCAACTTCGTTTGGGGAACATAATAAACAATGAACTATAACCTCCATAAGGAGAGGAACTCGTAAGTTAAACGAACTTGTTTCCAATCCTTTTGATTTAAAAACAAAACAATAATAAACTTAAAACTTACAGGTGGAATGATATTTATCGTGATGAGGGAAGAATACTTAGATATAGAAGAGTACCGTGACAACCTGGAACCTCTGATGGAGAAATACCAGAGGGACGGACTGTGGGTGTGTGTAGAGAGGTCTATCGTCCACAAGTATTTCTGTGACAAAATAGGAGTCATCTTTCGCTTCCAAGTCCGACACAATTCTAAGTGAAGACTAGCACCAGGAATGGGCCTTT